>NW_022170738.1:10604925-10791737 GCF_008802855.1 Photinus pyralis
AATTGCTCCGCACCATACTTCACTCCCGTACAGTAAGGTTGACGTTACGGCACTCACTAACACTCTCCTCTTGCTTGCTCTCGCGCCCCCACTATTCGGCATTATCCTCTCAAGGGCCGTGTAAGTTTTGAGGGCCTTCGCTACCGCGTATTTCACGTGCTCTAAGAAAGTTCCGTTTTTATCAATTATTACTCCCAGAATTTTGATCGACTTTTCCGCTTCTATTGTCTTCCCTAATATGTCAAAGGAAACGTCCTCTAGTCTTCTCCGTCCCGTTAGTCGGGCCACTTTCGTTTTTTCAGGCACAATCTGTAGGTTCCTCGTTTCCATCCAGAGGCTGATTTTTTCAGTCGTGGCCTGGAGTTTGTGAATTGCCGTTTCCATGGTCTTGTCCACCACGACTATGGTGATGTCGTCGGCGAAACCAATTATATTTACCCCATCGGGCACCTCGAGCCTCAGGACTCCGTCGTAGGCCACGTTCCAGAGTATTGGTCCCAGGACACTCCCCTGTGGAACTCCTGCTTCTGGACTGAATATGTATGTCCCCCCTTCTGGTTTCTGGATCTCAACGGTCCGGTTTATTAAGTAGCTTCTCGCGACCTTTCTCAAGTAGTCCGGGACTCCCATTTCTTTCAATGCCTTAGTGATGTAACGGTGCGAGACTGAGTTGAAGGCGTTTTTTACATCTACCGATGCCATCAGGCATATTTTCCGCGTTCTATGCGTGCCACTAACTGCGTCCTCCCTTATATGATCCAGTATCGCCAGGGTACTTAGGGTGGAAACCTAACCCTAACCTAACCTAACCTAACCTAACCTAACCTAACCTAACCTAACCTAACCTACCCCTAACCTAACCTAACCTAACCTAACCTAACCTAACCTAAAACCTAACCTAACCTAACCTAAACCTAACCTTTTTTTTTTTTTTTTTTAATGAGGTTTGGGAAACCTTTTATAGGCTGTTCCCTATAAAAGGTTTCAGGGGGGGGGTGTGTGGGACTCCCTTCCATCTAGGTAAGGTTTACCCACTAAAACCCTATCCTCTATCGACTCATCGTCACTCGCCATAGTTGTCGGCATAGGGCACCGCGCTAGCATTCCTCGCTATGCCGAACGGCCGGGGTAGGTGTTCGTCCCCATAGATGTAGCCTTAGTTATTATGTATTGCCCGTCTATTGACCCCTAGTCCATGCCTCCCTCTCCCTGGTTTGGACTACGGTGATCACGAACCGCGCGATTGTGGTCCACTTGCTCTCGCTCTCTATCATCAACTGGATGATGTTTTCCGGCTGTAGACTTGCTGCCACTTCTGTCTCGGTCTCTATTCTGCCTCTTGTCCATCTCTGACATTCAAATACGGCATGTCCCTCCGTGTCTCTATCTCCGCAGTCTACACACTCGTCACTATCGCGTTTCCCTATCCGCAGTAAGTACACGGCATTTTCCCCGTGTCCCGTCAGGAATTGGGTCAGGTGATAGCCCACCTAACCTAACCTAACCTAACCTAACCTAAATCTTCTTCCGGGGGCCGGGAGTCTGAACTAGGTACATGCCCAGATCGTTTCGTTAGTTCAATTTCAATCCCAATTCCATAATTTAAATCTTTAAAGGGGAATAATAATAAATAACATTATAGAAAAAATAAACGATAATTTGTGGTTATAAAAATGTCCATAAATAATACGGGAATCGACTTTACCGATATATGTCGATTCAAGCACCGCGAATTTTTAAAAACCTTCTCACGATTATGTTCTCCTAGTACCAGGGATCGCGTTTACAATGTTCTATACAGGGTGTTACACGACCGTTCGAAAAAAAAAAATCGGGTTGTAGAGGGCATCAAAACAAGCACTTTTTCCAAATAAACCGAGGGTCCAACGTGTTTCGTTTGGGAGCCACCCCCCAAAGAGTGTTGAAATCTGCATTTCTTCTTTAATTTTTTTCTGAGCAACCATAAGAGTTACAAAGTCGGGTGGCATGTCTTTGAATAGGTTTTTGGGTATGCTCTTTCCGATTTTGCAATTTTTTTTTCAAAATTCCTACCCCTAAAGGGCGCACCCCTAAACTAGCGTGCAAAAAAAATTCTGATTTCGACGAAATTTGGTATCTGGGGGTTTTTTAACATGAAAATCACGAATCTGAAATTAGTTTTTGAAAATTCGAAAAAAAAAAGTTCCACTGCAATTCTTGGCGGGACAACGAAAATAGAGATAATTCCACGAAATTTGTTGTGTACATACTAAACGAGTTAAGGAACAAAACTGCCGAACAGTTTTTTAAAATAACTTTTCAAACAAAAGTTATACTCATTTGAATGTTGGTCCTTCGGGTCGCGAAGTGTCCCAAGCCTACTAGTAAGCCATAATTTCGCATGTGTTGGTTGACAATGTTGCAAAAACAAAAGATTAACGGTTTGAGTCGATATTTTGTTATTTGGAATTAATTCGGTCATTAAATGATTAAAAAATTCGATGTATCGATTAAAACACCTACCAAGGAATCTTAAAGCGCTGATCGATTATTTATTATCTAAATAAGGTAGGGGAAAAAGTCAAATCACTTTCCGTATGATACTTTTTCACTATGATCAAAAATTTTCATAATCTTAGGTTGAAAAATAACTTCCAAAAGAACACGCTCCTGGCTTACTAGTAGGCTTGGGACACTTCGCGACCCGAAGGACCAGATTCAAATGAGTATAACTTTTGTTTGAAAAGTTATTTTAAAAAACTGTTCGACAGTTTTGTTCCTTAACTCGTTTAGTATGTACACAACAAATTTCGTGGAATTATGTTGTCCCGCCAAGAATTGCAGTGGAACTTTTTTTTCGAATTTTCAAAAACTAATTTCAGATTCGTGATTTTCATGTTAAAAAAACCCCAGATACCAAATTTCGTCGAAATCAGAATTTTTTTTTTGCACCCTAGTTTAGGGGTGCGCCCTTTAGGGGTAGGAATTTTGAAAAAAAATTGCAAAATCGGAAAGAGCATACCCAAAAACCTATTCAAAGACATGCCACCCGACTTTGTAACTCTTATGGTTGCTGAGAAAAAAATTAAAGAAGAAATGCAGATTTCTACACTCTTTGGGGGGTGGCTCCCAAACGAAACACGTTGGACCCTCGGTTTATTTGGAAAAAGTGCTTGTTTTGATGCCCTCTACAACCCGATTTTTTTTTTTCGAACGGTCGTGTAACACCCTGTATATAAAAAAAAACATGGCCGATCTTCGAGTATGTAAGGTTGCCTACACGTCAGGTTACATACTTATGATTGGTTTTTTGCCCATAACTTTTTTTTTTTTATTATCCCTCTCTTGTTTTGGGCCCTCAACAGGCATGCGCCCAATTACAGAGTGACCCGCATAATGCTATTTAGACTATTGAGACGTCTAATCGAAAAAGTACGAATCGTTTTGGATTCTACGCACCCAAATTAATAAGAAAAAGTTTTTTCCCCGAGAAATTTTGGTGCAGTCGATTTTTGGTAAAAAAGGAAGGTTGTATACACTTCCTTTTTTTTTGGCCCGAAGAGAAAATTGTCTCGGATCGACCGGAAAAAAACATTTTCTTATAGAATGTGGCCTGTAGAATCCGTAATTTCAAACAGTTCCAAGATCGGGCAACTAGATCAAAAGCTACAGCCCTTTCAATTTTTCGTCGAAATTCTGACAGCGCCAATCGATGGCTCAAACCATTTCTATTTGAAATTTTAATTATACCTTAGCTAGAGCTACATATATTTTCATTAATGTATAAAGTATATTTATACTTAGTGTTTGTTTACAATGAACGTTCACGTAAATATTTCATAAACCGTAACTCGTACATATTCGTATCGTTTCCACAAAATTTACTTCGCTGTTTACAATAAACCAAAGATCGTACTTCATACTTCATAGTAGTACGATCTTTGACCGTACGTAACTTTGAAACATTTTCATCTTTTGTGACTACGCGCAAGGCTTACACATCGTTTACGTAAAAATTACGCTCATTATAAACACCCTCGTACGTTTCTATACAGTTCAACTTTGCGAAATTTTTAAGTTTTACGTATTTTTTACCTATACTTTCATTGTAAACAAGCACTTATTACATAACAATAAAACTTAAATTAAACAATAATAAATTTACAAAAGGTAAAACACTTCCTCCATGGGCACCGAAGGAGGTGCCCATAATGGAGGCGGCGTTCCCCCCGCCGAACAGCAATACTTATTCGCTTTTTGAAGTATTGCACGGATCTCAGGTCACCAGTTTTAGCAGCAATCATTTTCCCGAGGGAATCGATGGTATCTCAACGCGTTGCGGCCCAAACAAGGATCTGTCCATTTTTCAACGGGATGAGGGACATTCCATCAGGTCGCTTTCAGTCGGTTCTTGATAAACCTGTTGGCTCGAGAATGGAAGGGATATCCGCAGATGCTCTCTTCTTATCGGATCGTTTAATGCTGCGTGGCGACCGAAACTACCTGCACTCATCTGGCAGCTTAAACCATGTACTCCGGTACAAACTTGCGGCCTCAATCCTTTCACTTATAGGTATGCGGAATGGCATCGGCGTCGGACGGCTGAAATCCCGACGGAACGTTTCAATTGCAAGGCACTTCGACCTTCTTGAGGTCCCTCTCGTAGTAATTGAGTTCTAACGTTTCTCGTGCATCCGAGAAAGAGGGGCTGATGAGCAAAACAAGCGGGGGGCGATCGTCTTCAATTTTCGGATGGAACGGCAGAGTCCGCCGCCGGCACCTTTACTGCCGGACCGGTCGGTTCTCCGCCACTTTAGGCCTGAAAGAGCGAAAGGGTAATTCTAGAATAGGCGTTCATTACCTTTTATTTATTTATTTCTAACAACAAATTCACGCAAGTTTCTGAGGTTAGGCTACCGATCGAACATCGAACGATTGCAAAAGACCATCTACGGGAATCGCGAGTAGATCCATCTAACGGGCGCTCGCTGAACTTTCCGTAGATTGCCGATAATGCAGCTGCCTGTAATTCGAGGCGCGAAATTGAGTGCGAGGTTCACCAGACCGACCGTCAGATGACGGAAGGCACACAAACGCGCGAGACGCGAAGGGCCCCCTTTTGATCTAGATTCCTTTATATTTCGGGGCAACTAGCAATCACGCACGTAAGCCCTTCAGAGAGAAAGTAGGACCGTCCGATCATCCGGAACACCCGCTCGTAGAGAGGCTCGACGGTCCGCCGCATTTCGAAAGCGGCGCGACACTTCTACAACTAAAGGACCTTTACGCGGCCGGTATAAACAGCTTTGTGAGAACTTGCGATGCGACAGCAATGGCTCACCCAACTTGCCCGACAGTTTATATCGCGACACTTATTGCTCACAGTGTAAATACATGTGGAAGTTTCTCCCGCGAGATTCTCGCACAACTTGCTAGTCTATCTGCGCCTTTAGAAGTTAACGCGAGATAGGAAAAATGGAACACAATAGTCTATAGCTTGGTTTATAGTGACTTATGTGGTAGAATATGTAAATTTATTTTCTCTACACCATGATGGTAGAAGAGTTTTGATTATAATAAATAATAACGTTATCAATTGTTGTTGTATATTCCATATTAGGCTGTAAAGTGTAGAGATCATGCCGGTTGCTTTCAAACATATTATACCATATGACCAAACGCTTGCTTTATTATTTCGAGCGGGTTAAAGCAATTTCAAATTTTAGCGCGCTTGCGTTTGCGCAGTATCGAGGGAGTCAATATGAAACACATCTGTAAGTGATAAAGTATTGTTAGAGCAAAAAATACTCTTTGGCTAGAGTAAAATATGAGAAGAAATGGATTATTCCGTTGAAAATTTAGAAAGGGCCGTTACTTTGTTTTACAAAACTGAGGCTGGTCAGCAAGCAGAAGCTCATCGATGGCTTACCGAGGCACAGAATTCTCCCCAAGCTTGGAGTTTTGTGTGGGAATTATTAGATCTACGAAGGGTAAAAATATAAAATCGTGAAGCAATATAGAAAGTGGTTATATTTTAAGAGCTCCGAAGTCCAATTTTTTGCGGCTACAACACTTCATACTAAATTGATGAAGTGTTGGTCGGAAGTACCTGTCGACCACTATGAACTACTGAAAAATCGAATTTTGGAATCGATAGTTAATTATGCGATGGGTCCCAAGTTAATATTGAATCGCCTATGTATCACAGTAAGTAACCAAGCATACGAAATCATTTTAACAAAGTCTTTATGAAGTTATCTGCATATATTATTCACACCGTACCTCTCCATTGGCCAAATGCTTTTGAAGAATTGGTTTCCAGCTTCCAACCACGTCATTTACCTAATGTCGAGCCGGAACGTGTCATTTGGATGTTGCTAGAGATATTGTCAGTTATACCGGAGGAAGTGAGGACGTTTATTATTAAACGAAGTCTATATTCGGAAATTTCAGTTTCAAAGTACGACATTGGCTGTCAGTCAGAAAAACCGAGTAAGGAGTGTTTTATACGATGTTAGTAAGGATATTCTTAAGGTTATTGAAATGTGTTTATTGCCCGTTACGGGCGGTGGCTACAGTATTGCTAATTTAACGACGTACCTAAACTCTACACGTTGTGCGTCCACGTGGATTCAGTTAGGAGGCATTACTATTGAACAGGGCTCTCATATTATGAATTTATTGGTGGATTTAACTTGTTACGTGTATTGGTATGTAATGTACATAGAGATCAAAAGTGAGTGACCGTCTAGTCGGCTTTGGAATTTTTGTTTACATGGGAGATCGTTCTTAACTAGAAATTCCAAAGGCGACTCGACAGTCACTCATTTTTGATCGCCCCAAAATATTTCCCATTATATCGGGAAAGTAACTGTAGTTAATAATAAATAATTAGGAACAGGCAAGAAGCGGAATGTCTCTCATCCGAAGAATTGGAACTTACAGAAACAGCTATTGAGGCTCTATCGTCCATAATGCTTCAACCGCAAACATTGAAATTTAATACGTATGTTTTGAAGCATACACGGAATATCTTGGAGAAATTTGGAAAAATTTTGCAAACCGAATCTCTCACTGGTGATTCAAACAAGGTGATGGATATTACTTATCGATGGTTTTTAACTTACTTTTTCTAGGATATCATAGCAAATATATATGGATTAATAATCACCATTGCGGATACTCACGCTAAACTACTAATTTCTTATCTCAAATCTGCTAATCCTGAAGAGCAACAACTTACGACTGATATATTGGCGTGTATTTTAGGTTGCTCAAATTTAAGAGGCATTTATCCAGTAGACGAATCGAGTAGTAGTTTACCATTCGGATTTTGGTATACACTGCAGGTATCGAAAAGAACTAGTTTCTGTTTTAAATTTAATAATATCGACTATAGGATGACATTCTATCTCTCGATTCGGCAGAATGTGCTGAATTATTACGGATCGTTAAACCGTATTATCGACAGTTGGTGTGTATACTACTTCGTAAGTCAATGTATCCCAACATATGGGAGGATCCGCCAAACGTTTGTTGGTCTCTCGATGATAAGGAAATGTTTAGATGCTATAGGCAAGATGTTGCCGACACATTTATGTATTGTTACAATGTTTTAAATTTAGAAATGTTGGATATTTTACAGTCAAAATTGCTGGAAGCATTGGTAGAGTGTCACAAGTTTTCAATGAATTGGAATGCTGTCGAAAGTTGCTTACATGCCTTTGCGGCTGTCTCTGAATGCATCGAATGGGAAACTTTATACCTTCCTAAGCTAATGAGTACTATTAAAGACATTCCTTACGACGATTTACATATTAAAGTGTTGGCAACTGCTTTGGACACGGTAGGCGCATACTCAGAGTGGATTGCGGACCACCCGCAAGTTCTTGATAACGTTATACCGTTGATAACATCGGGATTGGGTAATACAGAGGTTGCTCCCAATGCTACGTTGGCATTAAAGGACATTTCGCGTAACTGCCAAAACGAACTCGTCAGTTACGCAGATCATCTCCTAGCTGTGTGCCAGGTTGGATTGTTTGCAACTTGCTTCAAATTTATTTGGTATTTGCAGTGTGTATTACAAACGGGACAGTTGCGTTTGGCCGAACGTACACGATTAATGCACAGCGTAGGTATAATTTTAAGTATAATGCCTATTAATAAAATTATGGAATGCCTGAATGCCATTGTCGGTTCGTTCATTCAGGAAATAGAAGCTCTATTAAATTCCCAAACTGTAAGTCTAAAATGCTATTCTTCTCCATTATATCTAGTATTTTGTTTCAGAGTACGGGTGTCGGTATATCACTTACAACTCGATTGAAAATGTTATCGGCTTTATTTGCAACACTGCATGTGAAACAAAAAAATGTGTCAACAGATGCATCAACAATAAAACAACCCATCCTTCTAGTTGTACAAAACACTTTGCCACTTTATTTGCGAATTTCCAGAACATACTACGCTAATACCGAATTAATGGAGGTGTTATGTGAATTGTTAAAGCATGTTATTACGACGTTAATGAACGATTCTAAAACTTTACTGCCAAGTATATTGGAACTGCTAGTTAGCACATATTCGCTAGCACCACAAGCTAGTATTTTACTTTTATCTAAAACGGTAAGTGTTGTGGTATGCACAGGGTTGTCGCCTTTTCAAATTGACACCTCTGAACTCATGTCCCGCATACGAGGCAGCATATGCACGCTTTGAGGTGTGGGTTACACGGCGACAATTGAGTAACATTAGTGAGAAAGTACCTTATTAACTAGCATATTTTCGGTAATTGTTTTCGTATAATCGATTGCGTTGAATTGTAAGGTAAAGAAAAAATTAAATTTTAGTAGTTCAGGCAATTATTGAGAGTCGTGTAGGTAGTGTGGGACTAATGTACCAGTGTGCCAATTTAGATTGGTGCAAATGTGACACTTGTGGCTAAATGACGGCTGTTTTAAAACTGAAAACGCCAACTAAATTTGAGTATTTGATAACGAAATTACAAAAATTTAAAAAAATAAAATCTGTTCATACGATTACTTATAATTTTCCCTTTTTCAAAACTGTAGAAATCCACAAAATAAAAAATTACATTTTTATAAATCAGTGATGCTTTGGAATCGTTTAACAAATTACAAGCGCATCGCATCTAAGTTATCGTTGTTTGACGTCAAACGATTTTCATATTTAATTCTCTTTCAACTAACCGACGCAAGAGAAAAAGCATCTGCATCAGATACTATTTGTTTATCATTTTCCGGAACCCGAGTACATAATCGAAAAAAAAGAAATTGATTTGAGGAAGAATTGTTCTTAAACTTATATTCGAATTTTCCGCTACTGCAGCCAAGACGTTGAATGTATTGTCATGTTGAAATTTTCATCGTTTCTTATGCAAAATAAAGACAATTCTCCTGAAACGTTCGTCAAAAGTGATCAAAGTACACTAGGTGTTCATGCATTTATTGCGGCCAGTATACTCTTCAAATCAGGAGTCCCTTGGCCCAGTGTCATTAATTTGTCAATCAATTTCACACAAGTTTTAATATCGATTTCGCATACTTGATAGTTGTTGCAGCGTTTTAGCTATGTCTGCATATGTCTGAAATTGATTCACAAATCAATGACATTATTTTTTCAAACTGTGAAGGCCCCTGGCAAAGTGTTAGCCCCGTCACTCCTCAGCCAGGTCTGCATTTCTGTGTTTGGGTATTATTGGAGAGGTGTTGGACAAGTTCTCAGTGTGCCTCAAATACCTACCCAAAAATGCCTACCAGCTCTGGGACTAATAGGCAATGGGCAACTGGCAATATTATCAGTTGAAACTATTCTGCAAGTCTCACAAGCAACGATTTCAATCGGACAGAAAGTGTTTACTAGTTACAACAACATTTATTTCTGGCGATACGCACTGCACGTTGCAAAGCCATATATATTGCGTAGTCAGTCAATTTTTGCTTCGGTGACAGATAATGTCAAAATGATGTTGCGTATTGCTTGTTGCCTCAGTGTGAGAGCCGCCTTAAAGGATCACGACGCAACCGCGAGATGCCTGCCAGAACGGTATATTCTTAATTGACTGATAATAAAGCATCATTTAAAAATTTTTTAGCTTTGTAGGAAATGGGTTAATCGAATGGTTCGCTAGCTCTTTGACTGTTATGTACCACAGGTCATCGAGCGCATCTGACAGCTAGAATGTACTAAAGTATGTAAAGGGATAAACTTATGCATTTTCCATGTAAGCAGTGGGTCTGCAATGTTTCACCTTTTTAACAACAAAAACAAAATACAAAACGCATCTTTAATTATGAATGGCGACTGAATAAAGTAATGTTCATTGTCGGGCAAATTGGACAGTAAAATGAAAGATGCAGCTTTTCTCATACCAACATTTGAGTACTGTGATGGCAGCGGTGTCTAAATGAATTGGCCATGATCCTGTATATTGATTGCAGCTTTGAGTTTCATTTTAAATATTAGGGTCGTTACATTTGTAGATTCTAGTTATGTTTGGAATAGACGAAGACGTTATTTGTTTATTGCACCAACTCCTGTACGAACTGATCCGTCAAACTTTGGAAATGTGTGCTGAACTAAATTGCCACAATCAGTTGTCCGAAAAAGGAGATGTTGTGGAAAGCTTTTTTTCTATGCTAACCCATGTATCTAAGAGAAATAGTAGACTTATTTTCAACAGTAATTTGGATTGTGTGGCCATGTTCCAATGTGGTATGGTATGGGCTTATGTTATTTTTTGTAATAATATTTTTTTAGCTGTTCTATGTTTGGGTTTACCCGAAGTTCAAACCTTAAAAGCGTGTACGGCTTTTTTAGTCAATTTTATATCGCTGAGTCGTGAAAACGATCAGGCTCATGTTATTCAAAAGTGTGGAGATGGTTTGGTTAATAGAATATTAATAAATTTAGGTGGAACTGTGCCTCGATCTGCGGCGGACATATTGTCGGATATTTTATTGATTTTAAACAAAAAGTACTGTGATAATTTATGCCGTTGGTTAAATATACAATTAGCGCAGGACGGATTTCCAACACCTTTGATAACCAGCAATCAAAAAGAAAACTTTATAAAACTCGTATTAAGGTATAAAAAATATGTTTATCATAATCAATAAAGTATAAACTTTCAGAGAAAAGGCAAACAAAAGAAAACTCTCGGAGTCTGTTACAGAATTTACTCTCCTATGTAGAGGAATCATAAAAGCGGATATATCTTAAATGTAAGTAGGTAGTTATTTATCTTCTTCTGATAATGCCCCATATTTTTCTAAAAGTTCTTGTTTCCTTCGTCTTAATAATGCTTGTTCGACATCATGTTGTGTGGGTACGGGAATCTGAACAGCAAATTTTTCCCAAGAACTATCTGTAATGTACTCTTCGTCGGACGAATCATTTACATTGTAAATATTTTCTTCATCATCCTCGGTGTTATTATTTTCATTAGCTTTGTCCACTTTCCATTCTGTTATTGCTTTCTGTTTGGCTATAGTAAGTAAAGATATTAAGAAAATGTATGTGCAGAATAAACGTACCATTTTTTTCAGCAACCTGTTCAAGCGGAATTAGAATGCCATCATCATCATCACGATATCCGTAGTAATCCGCATCAATATCCTTCATCAACTCTGCACGTGTTTTTCTAGGTGGAAGTGGTGGCTCCTGTTCAAATAATTCTCGAACACCTACAAATTGTAAAAGCTAGTCGATTATTTTGTTATGTAAATACAATTTCATTTTAGATTGTTTTAGATCACTTTTACCTGGAAGTTCTTTGGCTGCTCCGAAATATTTATATCCCTTATTGCCTGGTACTTCTTTTCCTTCGTGATCAAGCATTTTAGGACCGACCCTTTGATAATCTGGCCCTCCCAAGTCCTTAATTTGTACCTCCCAATGTCTTTTTTCTCTAAGCAACTTATTAATTTCGTCGTTAAGATCTCTTATTCTAAATTCCCCCAATCCCGCATTTTGAATTTGTGCAACTTTCTTCGCTATCTCGCGAATTATTTGCATACGCCACTTTTCGCACGCATACAGGTTTTTACATTCGGTCGCCAAGTAAGGGCGTCTTTTTTTATGTTTATCAGATTCGCCTAATTGTGCGGCCCTCCATCGGGCTAATGTTGTCCTAAGAAAAAAAAGTTCTGATATTCTCTTAACACTCGTGTAACTTACATTGCTTTTTCTGCATTTCGAGCCTAAAACAAGATACAAAAAGTGTGGGCTACATTTAAAGACTTACTACTTACCATTACGCAAAACGTCCACTAATATTTACGTATGCAAACTACAAAAACGCTAAAAGCAAAAGCATTTAGCTTTTGAGGTTAAAACGTAACCATAGAATACTATACATACATGGTGTTACTTGGGGGGGGGGGGGGGGGTGCACAGTCGCAGAAGCACAGCTTACTTACTATCCAGCTGCACAACTCTCTTGGCGGGAGCGGTTTGCGCCGATCTACGCGCGCAGCGCTTATGCCCCGCCTCTTGGGGTAAAAGACTACATTGCCTGTTTGGCGTGCAATCAAGCCCAGTGTTGCCACGTTGGCCATTGTCCCGAATTCAATTCAATTAGGCAATAAAATGTATTAAACACCTAACCCTACTTTCATTGCAATATTACGTAATATTGTACAGCAAATTCTAAACGTTCACATTACAATACAGCTCAAAAATCACCTACTACGGTACTGTGAAGCGACCGCGCGATGAAAATTCGTTTAATACGGCCCCGACTTTTACCCCAAGCGCGAGAAAGAGGGCACCATTCCATCTCGCTTGGTTGTAGACCGCCAGATCAAAGGCGCCGCTCGAGAGTTGCGGAGCTGGATAGTAAGTAAGCTGTGGCAGAAGCATGATACAAATGCACGGTTGGTCAACAAATAAAACGTGATTTAAAAAAAAGATTTTTACAGTTTTTGATTGTTAAAATTTAAAAGAAACCGAGAATTTCTCTTTGTGGTTGAAGTAATATGTCTGTATTACAAGGAATGTTACAGTTACTAGAAGAAAAGAAATTTTTTTTAAATTACAAGGACTTTAACGTTACTATTTCAAAATTTCCAAATATGTGCAGAACTTGCTTGAAAGAAGGGGAAAATAAACCAATCGTCGGTACAAATTATGAGGAGAAATCTGTGTGTGATCTGCTTCAGTTATACACATCGACTAAGGTACCGTTAGTTGCTCATATGTTTATACGGTATCCTTACTTCTTAGGTTTAAGGTGCATCTCGACGACGGTTTGCCGCAAACAATATGTCGTAATTGCTTAACGGACCTGTTCAGAATGCACTCCTTTGTGCAGAAATGTCAACAATCTGATGTTATTTTGCGCTACTTACGAGATATAAGTTCAAAACACTTTGCTGAGGATGAAATGATTAAAAGTGAGAAAACGACCGACGTATTTAGTCCAGATCAAGATTATTCCATCTCTGAAAGTCGTGTACGTGTAGAAGAGGAGCGAGTGAAAGTGTCACAAAGAAAATGTAAAAAGGATCTCATATCTGAGAAAAAGGGTAGTACCCCCTATAATTGTAGCACTTGTAAGGAAGCTTTTCATACCTACAAATTATTAAAAGCACACTGCAAATTATCTCAACATTTTGATATTCGTAAACATCCCTGTACAGTTTGTGCTAAAGTGTTCACTAATAGTAAATTAAAACAACACATGAGGGCACATACAAAGGAAAGACCATACAAATGTAAAATATGTTTGCGGGGATTTAGTATGTCGGGGAATTTAAAACGTCATATGATGACCCATACTGGTGAAAGGCCACATGTGTGTGAAGTTTGTGGAAAAGGATTTATACAATCTACTACGCTTCACAATCATAAAAAGACTCACATAAAAGGGGAGATAATCGAAGGTGACAGTAATTATATTTGTTCACATTGCGGTCGAGGTTTTAAAAGATTAACACGTTACAATACTCACCTTCTTAAACATAATTCTAAAATTGTAAACAATCAAAAATCAATAATGGAACAAAGTGCTAATTTTGAGTGTACCTTTTGTAAGCGAACATATAAAACTAAACATCTATTAAAAGCCCATCAGTTAACGCATGGTGAAAAAAGTTTTTTGTGCAGTGACTGCGGCAAAGGTTTCGTTACAAAAGCTGCCTTACAGTCTCACCTTAAAGTACATACTGGTGAGAAGCCTTACACATGTAATATTTGTAGTAAATCGTTTGCTCATGTTGCAAGCTTCGAAGCACATTTACTGATTCATACAGGGCAAAAACCGTACAATTGTGATATTTGTAAAAAAGCATTTACACAGTTGTCTCACTTAAAATATCACATGCGCACACATAGCGGGGAACGGCCATACATTTGTCAATACTGTAGCAAGAGTTTTGCTTTAAAAGGAAATCTAACTGTACATGTTCGCACTCATACAGGAGAAACACCACATGTATGCCCAATTTGTGAGAGAGGATTTTATGATTCCAGTAGCATGAAAAAACATAAACGAAGGCATGTTGAGAATGGGTTAGTAAAAGTATCCTTTTCATCAGCAAGCACTGTAAATAGCGAAACTGATAATGTAACCAATGTCACTTACAATTCTATCTGATGTACATAATTTATTATATTTAATATATTACATTAGGCAACGTTAGTTAAGAGTGGGCAACTGCGTAGAGTGCAGTGGCATAGATTGTACATGACTACTGTATCTGGTGGAATTGAATAAACAAATGTTAAGAAACCTACATGAATAATCTGAATATCGATGTTCATTTTGCCTGGTATTATAAAATCTTGCTAAAGTGAACTGTTCCAGAGTTACGGAGGACGTGTAACAGTAGAAATTTTCATCTTTTTTTAGATTTCAGATTGGAATTAACAAAAGAATTGCACACTAATAAGTACCCTATCGACAGTATCTGCGACTTTTCTTTACTCTTCCGATAGGCGATAACCCCATAATTTCGTATTTTTGAAAAACAATTTTTTTACAGGGCGCAACCCAGACATTAAACAAAAAATAATGTGACTGATTAGATGCGTCTCACGCGATATTTAACAAAAAAACGTCTTATAGCCGGGATGAGTAGGTTGTAAGGAAGATGTTTTGACCGGGTTTTCAAATTCGTTCTACGCAGTTTAAAACGAAATTTAGGAAAACACTCAATATCGACAGTATAGAAAAATTGCATGCAAACGTTGGGCAACACATCATGCTACATACGCTCCTTGCGGGAGCTCTGGTCCATCCTCTTAGATTCCACTTCATAGGGGTACGTGTTAAAAAAAGTTTAAGAAAGGCTGAACTAACGAATATGGGATATTGGATTTTTGTATAGCGGCTATTTCAGTTCATAATTAGGGATGAAAATATTTTCCAGCGCATAGGTACCACTTTAATTAAATTTAAAAATTAAATATTACTAAATTTCAAGAAAAATAGCACAAGTTCTAAACAAGAAAATTGCAGAATGTCGTCATTCGTAAAAAAGGTGCTACTCAAAACAGTGTTTACTTTTTTTACCAGCCACATAAAAAATAAATTTGATGATGATTTTTCCGAAACGAAACGTTAGATTGAAAATTTCTCAACAGTGTCTTGTAGAGCTCCAAAAGTGGCAATGGGAAAGTGGTTTTTATTTTTTCTGTGTTCAAATATCATCAGAAAAAATAACAACATCGACAATTTCGGTTTTTTTGGCATATCTTCGGAAGTAATCGGAATGTTCTAGTTTTGTTTAAAGCATGATCTTTAATTACGTGTAATATGATCAAAAAAGAGAAAGTAAAATAAAATTTGACGCCAAACAAAAATAGAGAACTAGAGATTAAATTTGAAATAAGGGACACTTTCAGAGTACCTTCATTATATTATGCTCTGGCATCTGGTCCATGGCAACCGTTGTCCTAATAATCGCTGCCTATGGATTTTAAAATTTGTCGGTGCAAACGACCATTAATGATGATCTAGTGTTGACCGTGCCTTACAATACTACCATGGTAGATCATTTTTTAAGAAAGAGAAACAGCCTATCACGTAATGTGCTGTCATTTTCACCCAATCAAAGAGAGTCCCATCATCTTCTTAGTTCTTACTCACGCTTACGTCATTTACGATAAACTTTAATCTGGAACGTTCTAAAAATATTTGTCCTAATAGTGGCGCAGAAACAGAAACAATTTATAAGGTTTTAGTGAACGTCGTTGTCAGGGAACTTTATCGAAAGACCAAATAGTTTAATCGTTAAAGGCGGTGAACGATTCTGTTGTTTTTGTGAAATTGCCCAAAATTTCAATCATGGCGCCGACCCTTACGTCGTTTATCAACTCTTTCGAAAATAGATTGTAAGTGTTAAAAACAAAATTGTATTCGCAATTTGCTACTATCACTTCTGTTAATTTCCATAGGGAACCTCCAGTCAGACAGCACCTCAAGAATGTTTATGCTTGTCTCACTATGTCGACGATGGCGGCAGCTGTCGGCGCTTCCGTCCATTTATTCACCGAGATTTTACAAGCAGGATTCATTTCTGCAATTGGTGCGCTGATATTCTTCGCCCTATTAATGTCGACACCCGATGATGATGGCAAGAAATTGCAACTAAGAGTGGGATATTTACTGGGTTTTGCCGGACTAAGTGGAGTTGGCTTAGGTCCACTTCTTGAACATGTAATACTTGTGGACCCGAGTATCATTATAACCGCTTTAGTCGGCACATCCTTGGTCTTTGTGTCATTTTCTATATGTGCTATGCTTGCGGACAGAGGTTATTGGTTATATTTAGGTGGTACTTTATTGACTATGTTGAACACGCTAATGATAATGGCACTCGCTAATATCTTCTTTGGATCGGTCATCTTGTATCAGGCCAATTTATATCTAGGATTACTGCTTATGTGTGGATTTGTGCTATACGATACCCAATTAATAATTGAGAAACGTCGTAACGGTAATAAGGATTTTGTTACTCATTCTTTGGACTTGTTTGTTGACTTTATTGGAATATTCCGTCGCTTACTTGTTATCTTGACAAATAAGGTAAGTACGATTTGTGGTGATTCATCTCGTTACCAATTGTAATTTTTTAATAGGAGGAATCTCAACGAAAACGGCGAAATTAAAGGTGGAAGATTTAAGCTATGGGTTGGGATCATAACACACTATTTTCTAATCTAAATTATAAAGTGTTAGGAATAAAGATGCAATATTATTATTTAATGTTTTATTACCTAAGTACTGTTTAATGTGAATGGAATATCTTTTAGTTGTAATAAATAGTTTTATCTACCAAAGTATGTTGGTGTAAAAGGAATGTACCATGTTCTTAAATGTGGTTCTAAACACCAAGCGATTTTTAATACACCATTCTCAAGATTTTTAAATGTATTAAAACTATACAAGCATGTTGGCGTAATTTAAGCATATAGAAGAAGCAATTCTTGTACTATGAACCACTTCTTTTCAAATAAAACTTAAAAAGTTGGCGTTTTGTCTACGCCCGGTACCTCTACAAGGTTACCTTTGTAAAACCAAACTGCTATTTCCCAATGAATGCAAAGGTGTATTCTATCCCTAGGATTTATATATGTATGTAGCAATCTTGAAAAATAAATAAGGAAAGTTGGGATTGGTAGAGCATAGCTTTGGCTGAAACCCTGCAAAAGTGTAAACTGATCGTGTGGAAAACCGAATTCCTTTTTGCGATCAAAGTCAAAATACTTTTCTTCCAAATGTTGGGGTACTTCTCTTCACCCAAACACATAACTCTTTCAGCAAATGTCTCCGACAAGTTCTTCCCGCAATTCTTTTAGAATTACAATAACCCCCCTCTTGCTGAGCTAGTTCTTTTGCTACTTGATTTAAGTAGGTATGGCAGATCCTTAATGTACAAGTCAAGTTGTACCCAGTCTAAAAATCGTTAACAATTTTAATTACCTTAACATACATTCAAATTTGTCATCAGGAATTTGTGTTGCTGTAATAAATGAATGCTCATAGACTACATGTTTAATTTTTCTCAAATTCCACAAAAATATCAAACTAACCCTGCATCTTTACACATGCCATAAAAAGAGGAATTCTCATTTTGCAACAAAACAGAGGGCGAATCAAACTCGACAATATAACCCTTGTTTAAAACAATAACTCTATCCGAATTAATAATGTTGCTTAGCCTATGTGCGATAGTAAGAATCGTACTGTCACTAAATTCTGTTTTAATGGTCTGCTGAATCAAACGGTCTGTTTCTAAATCAACGGCGGAGGTAGCCTCATCTAAAATTAACACCTTCGATTTCCTCAACAATGCCCTGCTTAAACACAGAAGTTGTCGCTGTCCTGTGGAAAAATTTTCGCCACCTTCGCTCACTTCGTGATTGAGTCCCGCTGGCAGATCTGCAACAAATGTAGTTAGGTACCCACAAAATGTTTATCTGAATAATAAACCTTCAATGTGTCCTTTGAGATGAGCCTGATCTAAGGCAGTCCAAATTTCGAGATCGGTATATTTATCGTGAGGATCTAAATTCATTCTGAGCGAACCTGCGAACAACACTACTTCTTGAGGGATGATGGTGAGACGTGATCGCACGGTTTGCAAGCCTATATCAGAGAGTTTAATACCATCAATCACAATTTCTCCTTCAAATGCCTCAATTATTCTGTAAGCTACATGGTAAGTGACATAGTTGCACCTTTCGTAAGTATAGGTACCTAAATATTGATAACGTCATGCTTGATTTTCCTGCCCCAGTTCTTCCAACGATTCCGACTTTTTCCCCCCCTTTTATGGCACAATTTATTTGTGATAGGGATAGATCTAAATCAGGTCTGTATCTGATTGAGAGATTCTTAAAAATGATCTCTCCATGACCCGGCCACGACTCCGGTACAATTTGTTTGGTGGTATCCCAAGCGGCTTCCTGCACAATCTCGCCATATTCTTTGATGCGTTCAACGGATACTATGTTCGTTTCGATATCCGAAGTCATCACTACTAACGCATTCAGACTTTGTGTAATCTACAAGGAAAAGTTAACTGCATAGTGCGGGTATTTAACTAAGAAGATAATTATCCACTGTTGTTATATACGCTCTTAGTGCCGTTTCTAGACATGCATATATGGGGCTTGAGTGTTGCGGGGAGGAGAAATCTAAAGTTAAAAAAAATTCTGGCTAATGCCTCTACGACATAATCAATCCCACTTACATATGTCGCGAAAAAGCGTTAAAAAAGCCTGAGAATCATTTGCAACGCAAAACAGAAGAGAAAAAAAGCCACAAGGGCTTTAGCGGCAGTGTGAGCAAAATAAGCGTATTTGATTTATTTACAATATAGGTATACCTACATGTGGTATGTGGCGTTATGGAAATGTAACGGAAAAGGAGATACCCTCTGTCAGCAACGGTGTCAACGCTTAGTAATTAAGAAATGTTAATATTTACAGTAGAATTAAGAAACAAATTTCATAGGAATCCTGCTTTAAATTCAAATCTTAAGCGATATGTATAATACAAATAGTTTAAACGACTCTTTGGAGCCATGTTGCGGTATTTTTCAGATTTTGTAGAGCAAGACAAGCGTACGAATTTCTGGGAAAGATACAGAAAGCACTAGTAGAGCATAAAAAAGTATGATACTATCCAGTGTCCGACAAGCGCTTTTTCAAGCGTCTCAAGTCTTTTTCCAGAGTTTCCAGGTTTGTATCAGTGCCGAGTAGCATAGAAAGATCTGGTAATAGACAAAAAGGTTCCAAAACGCTTTACATTGCAATGGAAAGTTCTTAGATGCTCAGCTTCCGAAAGCATATATAACAATGTGGGTAACTTTCAAAAGGCGCTTCAGAGCTTTATTTGTCCATTTTTGACCAGAAGAAGTACCTATGTCAAAAGCCAAAATGCAAAATCCCATGCAATATTTAATTATATTAAAAAATTACATAAAATATAGGACTGATTATTCAAGAAAGATTTAGTCTAAATAATTAGGAACTTGAATTAATTGGGTCACAAAATCTCTCAAAAAATCCCACATCACATCACCACTGTCAACGATTTAGAAGAAAATGATATGTTTTCATCTACCATCTAGGAGTAACTACTTCTTGCTGTTATCTATGACTCCATTGGTGGTGTAACAACAGTGCAAAATTCTTTATATTTCACTTACCTGTAAAGCATACACAATGGACAGCCCAACAAGGCCGGCGTCTTGACTTTCATTAAGTACAGCAAACAAAGCTGCAAATAGAATAATAAGATTCCCCAAGATTTCTAATCTGACAGACAACCATCTTTCTGCAATGATACTGTGAAAATTACATGTTTGGTTGCAATCTACTTTCGACTCAGATTCCTTAATAAACCGTTTGGACTCTTTATATGCGCGTATAGTAGACGCACCAGCTATGCTTTCGCCGAAATGCGAGTAAATCGGCGATCTTGTTACGGATTCGAGGCGTTTCAATTGACGAGACGTCGCGATGTAGAATCGTTGTATGAAATAGTACACAATCGCAATTGGTAGTATCACCACCATGAAAATTGGTGTTGTGTAGCTAACGATAAACAAAATTGCTAGCACCTAAAATGCATATTTAGACTTTGCATTCTTGCATATTTAAATATATTACTGATAACACACAGTTAAACCAACCCTTAATGACCAACGGCAAGGTATTGTCTAGCACGTCGATGTCTTTGGAAAACCGATTTAATATTCGTCCTTGTGGAGTGATGTCAAAAAATGTATTGGTTGGCGCTCTAAGTATTTTGTTTAATAGAATATTGTGCAGTGTTTGTGAGCCGTTAAGACAACCAATGTACAAAGTGACAGCAGCCAGAAACATCGATAGAACTGAAAAGAAACACAACATTCAGTCATGGTTTTTCCTTTGACCATACAATACTGGACTCGAATTATAAGGCAAACATATGTACAACACCATCACACGGTTGGTTTGACACTTCTTTTCATATATAATGCCCATTTGTACATAAATAATTAAGTTCGCTACGCGTTTGTGTAGCATAAGCTATTCACAGTGATGGCAGTCCAGCGTTACAAATTTTTTTAATTACAATAGAAACTCCCTTTACTGAAACAAAGGGGTCTGGTCAGAGACAACTTACTTTTTTTATTTGTTTCTCTATGGGCCTGGTCCCCCCATGTATGTATACAGGGTGGTGACTTGCGTAACCCCTCATAGGGATTTCAATGTAAAATTCATAACATGTGATTATTGGCTCCCCAAATTATTTTAGAGCAAAAATGTATTAAGGTTTTTTTGTAGAAAAAAGTTTTTTACGTCAATCAACCGTATTAGTTTTTAATTTTTTGCATAATAAAGACGGAAAATTGGAAAAATAAAACCCTCATCTTTTTCAATAATCTGTGATGCCATGGAATTTTATAATACAAAAACTACGCGAATATATCCGTCACGCCATGAAAGGTCTGCTATAAACAAATTAAATTCTATCAAAAAGTATTATATTTAGAACAGCGAATTCAACATAAAGAAAGACCAAATTACTATAAAATCGGTTTCCTAATATAACAATTTACAATAAATGTTCGAATAAGTCACCATTAACTGCAAGAGAGTAACCAAGTCGATTATAAAATCTATTTTGAACTGCTGCTAATTGGTAACTGGTTATCTTTTTGTTTAAGAAAATTCCATGGCATCGCAGATTATTGAAAAAGATGCGGGTTTTATTTTTCCAATTTTCCGTCTTTATTATGCAAAAAATTGAAAACTAATACGGTTGATTGACGTAAAAAACCTTTTTGCGCGATCGGTCATTTCTGACTATTTACCATGGGTGTTTCCATGACAGTACGTAGAATTTACCAGTTGCTATGATTACGACGACGCCAAAATTACTTACCGATCTAAAAACAGAACAGCAAAAATACTTACCGACGCCTTTTTAAAAATCAACAGTCTTACATTACATTTAATCTTTAATTATTGTTAGGTACATTAAACGTACAATTTGTGCTGTTGTTTCCTATAGCAAGACGCTCATAAAGTCATAAAGGAAGTACAAAGCTAGTAAACTACATCAGACACATGCACCTTTTTATGAAATTATTAATTTCAATTTTGACAAATAAACTGGTTACCTAGAGATTGACACCATACCACTTCGATCATTTCGATTTATTCTGCTCGTTAATTTCTTAGTGCATATTTATATTGGTTGCATAATTTTAATTTCGATCGCGCAAAAAATGTTATAAGCACGTCGAACGTTAAGGGTTACCGTTCTCAGACAATAATTGGAGTCGTCGCTTCGCTCCTCCTCCAAACAATTGTCTTCGAACGGTAAAAATCCCTTACCGTTCTCCATACTTAATATACTATTTTTCTACAAAAAACCTTAATACATTTTAAAGTTACTAAAATAGCAACACCTTTTTAAAATCTGCTTACCTTGTCCTAATCCAAGCCCACCGTAAACTCCCAAGTAGACATCTCGCTCACTTAGAGTAGCATTTTCGTGTGATGACCAAATACTTAACCAAACACTCGCCCCAACGCTATACACTTGGCAAAGAACGTGAAAAATAATTGTCGCAACACACAGAGTTCCACCAACTGCTTTGAAGTAGAACAGAAATACAGAAAGCTTGACATTTCCTTCTTCAATCCTCTCCTCATCCGCTTGCGCATCTTCGTTTACCTTTTCTTCAGATTTTGAAACCTCCTCCGCGTTACTTTGTTCAGATTTAAGCGGAATTTGTGACAACTCTGAAGATAATGGTGAATTGTACAACAAAGGCTCCACCTCGTCCATTGCTAAAAAACTCATTAATAATAATTGAAAGTGTGTGCGTAATTTAATTAAACCTTCATTTCCACTTTCAACAGCCTTATACAGATACTGCAGCAGAAATTCGGAGAACTCCTGTTTCTGTTCGAGCAGCTCCTGGTAAGTGCCACGTTCCGATATTTCGCCATCCTTAAGTACAATTATTTCATCAACCTGTGGTAAATACGCCAAATTGTGGGTTACAAATAGTCTTGTTGTATGTTTTAGTATGCCGTTAGGACCAATGACGTTTTCGAATATGTGCTTTCCAACGTGACTGTCCACAGAACTTAGGGGATCATCGAAAAGGTAAACATCGGCTTGCGAGTATATAGCTCTCGCTATGCTGATTCTTTGCTTTTGACCGCCTGAGAGATTAATTCCTTTATCGCCAATTTTAGTTTGGTCGCCAGCCGGTAGAGTTTCAAAATCTTGCTCGAGTGAGCAGACATCGATCACCTTATTGTACATGGATTCATCGAGAACCCTGCCGAACAGCACATTTTCTTGTATTGTGGCGTTTTGAATCCAATCCTGTTGGGAAACGTACGCTATCGTTCCTAATGCATTAACGTATCCAGACACTTTATTCATTTCTCCTAAAATCGCAGAGATTAAGCTGCTCTTTCCGGATCCTATTCGACCGACTACTGCCATTATGCAATTTTTTTTACATTGAACATTAATGTTTCTAAGCGTCAAGTTTTCACCCCAGCTGAAGTTACCGTTTTTTATCAAAATGGGGTCTTCTAGATCAAAATGTTACAAAAATAGGGAAATAGCTTTTACGTTTTGTTACCACATGTAGCATCGTGACTGACATTATTGGGATCCAACTCGTCGTTGTTCATGAATTTATTTAAACGTTTCACAGAAATATAGGACTGAAAAAATTAAATGGAAATATAAGTATAGTCCTTTGTGTATGTTCCGCATTTCGGATAGTAAAATTAAACTACAGCTGCAAAGCTACAAAGTTATATAAAAAGGAAAATGAGTTATTGTGGCATGCTAAGCGATTCAATTTTAAAGTAATGAATTTTTCTGTAATACAAAACTATATGCCATTTCTCCACACTTTTATAGTAGCCAAAATCCTGAATTTTGAGTTGCACACTCCACAAGACCTGCGTCAACAAGTCAAAATATGCAATCCTTTAATTTTTTCTAAACAACTATAACACATAAAAGGAATGAATTAACAGCTCAACGTGAATTTTGGAGTATCATCTTTCCGATTACATACATAATTTTTTCAAAATTATTACATGGGTAACCACTGGCATGACAACAAAATTTAAATATAACTTTGGAACTTGACTTTGCACTTATAGAGTTACAACTTACCTCCGCCATCCAAACGATAACCAAAGGCAACACGCCCATAGAAAAATGCATATTGGTAAATAAAGTCAATGAAACAAATGCCCTTTGAGGAGTCAATATATTTTCTTCGTCAATATTCACAAATGCCACAAAAGTAAGTAGGGCCACCTAAAATTAACCAAATCACATTTCCATCGAAAATTATTTTAAACCCAACCAAAAATGGTGCTAGGGAAAATAAAAGCGCCATGCAAGCATTCAAATAGGCGGCCTTCTTCAAAATGCCAATTTCCTTTTCGCGAATATTAATTATTTTTCCTTCGAAACTGGGCTCCCAGCCGTACAGTTTGAGCACCTTAATACCGTTCAGAACCTCATTGATCAGTTGAATCCGCGCGTCCTTATTCTGCATTTGACTCAGCTGGAATACCTGAACGCGCTTCACAATCGCGCCGTTTACGGGAATAAGCACGATCATTACGGCCACGCCAGCTAGTACTGCGATGCCAAGTAATTGCCAAAGAAAGTAGAGTGATATGAGGATTTGTAATGGTGCTGACCACACCATGTTTATGTACGGCATTAATTCTGCAAATATTTGCGCGTCTACTTGCATTAGGTTTATTATTTCTCCCAAGGATATGTCCTTCTTGGCAAACTGCGAAATACGCAGTGCCTTGCGGTAAACGGCCGACGTGAGGGAGGCACAAACGCGCAACCCGACAATTTGCATTCGGTAAAAGTACTGTGACAAAATTAGCGTCTGCGTAGTTGCAGCTACAAATAAGCACGCGACGTAGAGAAAGCCTTGCCATCGTGGGCCTTTATTTTGAATGTATGATAGTAATAAACTAAAATAAACGTCTAATATTGTACATTCAGTCACTTCACTTACTTTAAAATTAATGGACTCGTAAACGCCAACAAATCTTGCGCCAAACGAAGTAAAGCCCCAAAGAAAAACGTCAAACCAAATGCTTTAAAGAGTGAAGGAAGTATCGACAGGTTTCTCTTTGCCGATGTGTTTACAAATTCAATTTGGGTAGAACCAGATTTAAAAGCTGCTCGTCCATACTCATAGAAGTTTCTAAAACCATTAAGTCAAGGTACTTTCATTGGACGGTGACAACACTAGGGAGAGGCAACCCGTGTGGGATAACACTCGTCGTTCTTAAAAACTAAATACATAACTAAATTTTGAATTTCTTTTTTTGTAATAACAAAAGCTATATGTATGATTTTTTAGTTGGTAATAAAGTTAGTCATTATTTAGTCAAGGATATTTCGAAAACCATCACAGATGGATTTAATTTAACATTATAATGACAGTGACAATTTACTACTATACCTTACAGATAGAAGTTGCATGCTGTGATATAAGGTCCGAAGAATTCTCACTGAATTTAGGGACACCCCTATAATAATTTTCTTCGTCAAAATAAATATTCGTTTACAAAATAATTCATTATGTTTGATCAAGTATGTGTGGTTCGAACTAGGGTTCGAATTTGTTAATATGATTGAAACCATCCAAACGTCAAACATAATTTTAAATAATTCAATTCATCATGAATGAGGAAGAAGTTCCAGAAACTATTCAAATAAAGTCAATCTTGTAAGTTAGTAGGTATTGACATTTAATAATTGACGTTTCTAATTTTCAATGACCTGCAAATATTTGTTTGTTTTGTCATTAAGGATAAATAATCCAGGGCGGAATACATAGGGTTTTAACTTGCAAAATGAGAAATAGTTCCGATTTCTTTTGCATGTCATAGACAGTCATCTGGTGGTTAAGAATCCAAGTTTTCGACCTCCAACCTTTTGTGCTTCCCCCGTACCATCCCCAAAACCCCTGAAATTTGGTTGGTTTCTTAGTTTTTCAATCATATCTTTTTAATGGTTCACTTTAGGAAAAATATTGTTATCAGAAATTGTAGACCATAACATTCTACGTAACTTTGATATACACTGCTTTTTTGTGAAATATTTTTTAAAAAAGATATAGAGCTTGAGAGTTGGTTATATTTTTAAGAATTCTGAAATTTCCATTTAGATGTTTTAACCAAATTTTATACTTTATCTCTATAATTAAGGGTTTTATGAGAAAATATCTTGAACTTATCATGGTATAAATTACCCTACTCTGCAACCCTTGCTAGTGAGGATATTTGAATCACTGTGAGATTGTAGCGCTTTCTAATATACGTTTGAAATTAAAATTGTCTCAGTTCAGTTCAGCTTTATCCCCCCCCCGCGGTCGGTAGGAATAGATATTTTAACGCTCTTGTGGCGATTGATAAGTTAGAGAGTACAACGCTTATTACATATATTTTGAAATCCTCTTTAAATATCTATTCCTACCGTGGGAGGAGTGAGATAATTATTTTTTTGTTTGAAACGCTACAATCTCACAGTGATTCAAATTTGAAAGTAGAATTATTATGCATCCCTTTTGGTAAGAGTGCAGCGTAGGGGGATTTATACCACGATAGGTTCAAGATATTTTCTCATAACTCTGAATTATAGAGATAAAGTATACAATTTGATTAAAACATCTACATACAAATTTTAGAATTTTTAAAAATATAAGCAACTCTGATGCTCTATATCGTTTTTAATAAACATTTCACAAAAAAGTAGTGTAGAATTTTATAGTCTACAATTTCTGATAACAATATTTTTTTATAAAGTGAACCTATAAAAAGATATCATGATTGAAAAACTAAAAAACCAACCAAATTTCTTTGGCTTTAAGGGTGGTACGGGGGAAGCACAAGGGGTTCTTCGATGACATGCAAAAAAAATTGAAACTACTTCTCGTTTTGCACGAAGTGGCCCATTTTCAGTCTCTATTTCCCGGACTAAAATAAGTTACTATGGTGATACTTTATGCCCGTGTATCACAGATATAAAATGTGAAAATTCAAGGGTCACCACTTACACACTGGATTTTGTTACAGATTTCTGCCAGTAAGTATCAAACTTGGTATAAACTTCATTTGCGAAGTCTCCATGTCTCAAACTCCACAAATCTTCAGTTTTTAATGATCTTCGAAAACCTTTGATCGCCATTACATCAAACCATTGAAAGAGCATACGAGATAAAAAGCCAGCTCCTTCTTCAGGGCAAGGGTGCTGTAAAAACATTGTAAGAGCAATTTCTAGAAATTGTTTGCTTACATTTAAATTGGGGCAACGACTATATTCAGCCGGTTTGTCGACAAAACAATTTAAAAGCAGCATTACAAGTACTAACGGATAGAACGCTAAATAGCTTGTATTGTAATGATCGTTGGCAATTTCTGAACGAAACTCTGGTATTCCGCACAATGCCTGTAGAAGCCAGTATATGAATTGCACTCCCGACGTGCGAACACCATGCTTACGGTTAAATGCAACCAAAGCACTTGCCAATATCTAAAATGACAATTTCAGCGCACGCTTGGGAGCTTTCGTTACAAACCAGTGTGGCGATTTTTATTATCGGTGTCGATATCTCAACATTGTAAACTAATTTTTGAGCGACTATCTTTTTCAAAGCTAAAGCGTCAATACAAGTTAGTGAGGTCAGGATAAGTGTTACTGCCAGTTTTGATATGTTGAGGTAGTTCCAGGGTATGTTTCGGTTTTTGTTCTCGACCATGTGGTAAATTTCGAATGGGGTAAAAATCCATAAGAAAACGCACGGAATCCACACCAGCACTGTCTTTTGGAAGCATTCTGTAAAATCGGGTTCGGTGGTGTTCCAGCTCAGCGAGGAATTCTAAAAGATCAATAATTTAGAAATAAAATGGCACAACCAAAAGCACTCACCCAGAACGTTTCACCACAAAATTCATCCATTGCCTACACTATTAACTATGAGAAAATTGCTAGATGTAAATGTAAAACCAGTATTTCCAGTTAAAAATGACATAGAAATTCTTATAAAATGATGTAATTTGTACCTGCCTAATTAAAAATAAACATTCTCATCTCATTGTGTTTAGGAAGTAACAATTTTAAGAGAAAATCGTCCCCTCCACACCACACAAATGGTTATAGGTGAAGGACGGGCGTTCCTCAAAGTTCAAGGTTTCTCAAGGTATTTTTACTTATCAAATTAACATCGCTGGAAAAGCACTCCCCGACATTTGGGGAGTGATTTGATACCAAGAATTAGGGTTGGAGATACAAAAAGCTAGGAAAAATTGCAGCCAAACTAGTAAATGTTAGTTCAATGATAATGAAATACGATGAGAAAAATCTTGGATATCATTAGCTTCTTGAAGGAAATGAATATACACATTAAAAAAAACAACTGTATTTTTAATTTTGATACAGTATAAAAGTGAACAGAAGTGGTACATAAAAAACTAATTGTTCATGTAAAAACTCTTAAGTACAAACTGTGTTTAATACAATTTATGGCAAAGGAATACGTTATGTATGAACTAAAATCTTACTGTGCTAAACTTAATATTTACGTTTAAGGAAACATCACATTCTCATCAGTGAATTTATACCTAATAAAGCGTAGGTTTTTAAACTAAACCTGCATCCTTTGCCATTCCGTAGAAAATAGAATGTTTGTTCTGTAAAAGATTACTGGGAGAGTCGAATTCTACAATATCACCTTTGTCTAAAACAATTACTCTATCCGAATCCATAATTGTGTTTAATCTATGCGCTATTGTAAGAACTGTACAATCACGAAATTCATTTCTAATTGTCCTTTGGATTAAGTCGTCCGTTTCGAGATCAACGGCGGCGGTCGCCTCGTCAAGAACCAGTACTTTGGTTTTGCGCAGCAACGCCCTACTCAGACAAATCAGTTGCCTCTGGCCTACGGAAAGGTTTTCTCCGCCCTCGGTTACCTCATGATTTAAGCCAGATGGCAACCCTAAAAAACTAAGTCAGTTTTTAGGCGTAAAAATGTAATGCAAAACCTTTAACAAACTCCTTGAGATGCGCGTGTTCGAGCGATCGCCAAACATCCTGGTCCTGATGGTTGTTAAATGGATCCAAGTTCATTCGCAGACTACCAGAGAACAACACGGCATCTTGAGGTATAATCGTGAGGCGAGATCTTAACGCGTGAAGCCCAATTTTGGAGATGTTGACGTCATCAATTATAATTTCACCTTGCGCAGCTTCAATTATTCTAAAAAAAAAAAGATTAAGACTTTACTTCACTTTTTAATCAAATGATTTTGAATACATGGTCATAGCTTGATTGGAAATTTAATTACTTTGATTTCTCAACAAATAAACTGTAGTCTCTTCTGAACCCCTCAATACATTCAAATTAAATATTTTAATGTTCTTTGAAGTCAAGACAAACTATCTTTAGGGTTCTTCCTCCTCAATCACCGAAAATCGAGAAGTAGGTATATATCAATAATATCTAAATGATTACAGTCTATGGAGAATCTGTAATAACCGATAATCTGCACGGAAAAATGAAAAACAAAAACTATTTTTTATATTAATGAAGTCCAATTTAATGTAGAATTTTTTACACCAAATGAGCTATTGAGACTGCATTTACATTTGTAATAAACCTGGACTGCTTAGCCTTGAAATACTTACCTAAATAAAGAAAGTGTGAGACTTGATTTGCCGGCTCCAGTACGGCCGACAATTCCCACTTTCTCCCCTCCTTTAACAGTAAAGTTAATTCCCTTCAGAACCAAGTCCAAGCCGGGCCTGTAACGCACCGCAAAGTTTTTAAAACTAACCATACCCACACTGGGCCACGATTCAGCAGGTTTGGCATTCGGAATGTCCCAGGGAGCTTCTTGAGGCGTTTCTCCATACTCCTTGATACGTTCCACTGCCACAATATTTGTTTCCACATCCGAAGTCATACGCACCAGCCAGTTTAGCGTTTGAGTAATCTACAATGGATCAAAAGGTCAAATTAACTTTAGGTACAAAACAGGCCAAAGTAAAAGTTTTCTTATAGAAACTTCTCCCGTTATTAAATCAATTTGTTCTTATCACATAATGAAAAGAGGATTATAATAGCAACAAAGCAGTTATTGATCAAAGCATCCACTGAATTTGAGATATGTCCCTTGTGGTTAAATTCTGTTTGATCAAAGTATGTTTCTACAACACAAATGTCTCCAAGAAAGCTTATATTACGACCCTCTGTTCAGCATCACCTTCCTATAATTGTGATACAAGTGGTAAACACAAATATCATACCTGAAGAGCATAAGTGACCGATAAGCCAACCAGGCCGGAGTTCTGATCCTTGCTCAAAACGGAGAAGAGGGCGGCAAATAGTATTATCAAATTCCCAACCATCTCCAATCGAACAGCCAACCACCGATTCGCTATTATACTCGGGAAATAACAAACTTGATTAAAGTCGACTCTCGCCTCAGATTCATTAACAAATCTCTGCACTTGTCCATACGCCCTAATTGCAGAGGCACCAGTTACAGTTTCTCCAAAATGTGAGTAAATTGGCGAACGAGAGACGGACTCCAGTCGTTTTAATTGACGAGATGTGGCGACGTAAAATCTTTGTACTAAGTAATAAACAATTCCAATCGGCAGTATTACGGCAATGAATATGGGTGTAGTATAACTGATAACGAAAAGAGTTGCTAGCACCTACAAATTATATTAGTTAAGATATAAGCTTCGAGCAATGTCAAGATCTGTACCGTTTCAGCATAAATCTTGGCAAGCCGACAAGAACATAACTTTTGAAAGCAGTCATATTTAAACATTAAGCATCACTATGAAAATTAGAAAACGAACACAAACAAATAGTGTCGTAACTAATGGAACACAATTACTAAATATGCCTAAAGTGATACAACAAAGCAATCTGATTGAAAACAACATAATTTAGTAAAGGAGGAGTACCTCAAAAAAACAATAAGTTCCATCCGAAAAGTACATTGGAAGATTTGTATCCATAACGTCAACATCTTTACTAAATCTAGCTATAATGCGACCCGAAGGTGTAACATCAAAAAAGGCTAGGGGAGCGCGCAAGATGCCTTGCAACATCACATTATGCAATAGACGTGCAGCATACCAGCAACCTAAGGTAGGACATAGCTCCGCAAATACGGCTGTAATTGCTGAAATTTTCGTTATAAAATGTATTATCTATAAAAAAAAGCCCAAGCAAAAATACACCTTTACCCTGCCAATACCAATGCTAGCAATTCTGTTTTTAACAGTTAGTGTTGAATAGGTCATCCATAATTAATACAAAAGATTAACCTCATTTCAGAATTTTACTAATTCCCCAAAGTTCTGAATTTTTTTTAAAAATGAAAATTGGCGAGGTTAAAGTCACACAGTTGCCCATTTTGCCAAAAGTGAACTTTTTCTTACAGTTCTGGAAAGATCAAAGGTTCTTCCATAATAAATTATCTACTTAATTACCAATTACTAAATTTTCCACAGCTTAAGATCTCTTACCGACTTTGGAATACCTAGGTTGGGAGGCAATATCAAGTAAAGCGTAGTAAAGAACCTAAAATTACTTATAATGCCTGGAACATGCACTGAAGTAGTCGAGATGGCATTGGATACCTTTAAGACAACTTTAAAACACTTATAGAACTCTTCAAAAGCTTTCAAGCGCCTTAAACGCCGCTCAGTGGCTGTTTATTAGGTTCTTTCTATAACTTTAATATAGTATAGAGCTTCCTAGTTTCTTTTCAGTGATAGAAAAGCTCTGGACAGGGTGTTAGAAACTTCGAAAAGAGTATAAGAGAGCCGGTAAAACAGTTACAACTACATGGTTCTGGAAAATCGCAAAAAGAGCGGTACATATTTCTTTGGAAAGGTGCTAGAATGCTTTAAAAAATGCACACAAGGTTCTGAAAAACTTCCATTTGCTCTGGAAAGCCTGAGCTCTGAGATGTACTTATGTATATGACTCCGACAAGAGTTTAAGACACTTCCGTAGCCTAGAAAAAATCTGATAGGACCTAAAAACACTCTAGAAAGCTTAAAATTGCATTTAAGTCTTTAAGCGTCTTGTACGAAATGATCTTAAAGACTCAAAATTAAGTGCCAAGGAGTTATAAGGATATAAATAAATAAATAATTAATTTTGACATTTTTAGAGCCATTGGAGAGTGTTTTTGTAATGCTGTTTCAAGGAACTAATTTAATAACTGACCAAAAACCTTAAAATTATTGATCACTCCAGAACTCTAAAAGGAAAAATTCACACTTTTGGCACAATGGGGAGATTGTAAAATTGATTTTGAATGACTTAATTGTCAGAACCTTTTGTGGAGGGGGGAAGGCGTCGAGAATGAAAATTGCTAAACCTAGCCAGAAGATTATTAATGTTATTCATATATTTTATTTTCGTTAACAATTTAATTTGTATGGCAATGGGACTTACACTGTATTCAAAGTAGCGCTAGAAAATTAGAAATGTCAGATGAGGTTTCTAACTTTATATGCTAGAATGTTTATTCAATAAAGCCAGAGTTGACATTTATGGTGATTTGTTTAGATTAACCGCACAAGCAAATACGTTAGCTATAAATAGTAAAGCCAAAGAATTATTGTAATTAGAGTGTATACTTGTACAGTCAAATGACTCCAATATTTGACTACTCAAATAATTGGAATTATTTAAATATTTTTCATTATTTGCAATAATAAATCCCCTAATAAATCCTAACGTGCGAATAAAAGTTCAAATAGTGTGATTATCGGAAGAGTGTGAGTAATTTATTAGTTACAAATAATTCGAATAGGCGAATTGAAATTTCAAATACTCCAATAACCTGGTTATTCAGTTCCAGCATTTCTAAGCGATAAGCAAGGTTACCAGTTTTGCAATTGTGTTCCGAACACATGATCACTATAAACTTAATTAATGTTCCATGCCAAAAGCTTTTGTTCAAAAAGTACGAAGAAACAATCCATGCGAGAGACATGCTCACACATGAGTAGACACATCCAACATACCGAAAGCGAATTTGACAGAACAATTCGTATGGCGAACGGAAGTTGCCGATCAAGCGAATGAATGTCGTTCGAAAAACGAGCTAACATTCTACCTATCGGGGTTACATGGAAAAAAACTATGGGCAGATGGAGCACATTAGACAGCAAGTGTTTGTGAAGGATTTTGGATGCACCCTTTGTCACTTTCGCAAACATAAACAGCCAACCAAACATGCTTGTAACTAGAAAAGAAAGAAATTTATATTTTTCCTCTCATTGGTTAACACGAAGCTGTGACTATACTTTCGCAACAGTACAATTAAAAAGTTAAAACATTTTGATTCTAAAAATTACGACACATTTCTGTTTCAAAAAAACATCTTTTGGAAATTGATGAGAGATGCTGATTGTTTCAACTAAGAAGGCGGGTTTTGTGCATGCACTATTTTTAAAATTAATCAGTTTTAGTCAACAGACTATTTGTTACTAAATAAGAGGCTATATACTACTTTCAAACATAGTAAGAAAATGAATTCTTTATCATCACTCACTAATTAATTAATTTAAGTTTTGTATTTTAATAAAATTAGAAGTATAAGTTTGATATAAATACTTTAATTTCGTGATTAATTAACTAATGATTTAATAATTGAGGAAATAATTTTAAATTCTCCATACGCATCGCATCTAAGTTACAGTTGTTTGACGTCGAACGATTTTCATATTTAATTCTGTTTCAACTAACCGGCGCAAGAAAAAGCGTCTATGGGGTAATGGTTTTTTTAGAGAATGTAATGCTGCATGTGCATGACATACTATTTGTTTATCATTTTCCGGAACCAGAGTACATAATCGAAGAAAAAGAAATTGATATGAGGGAGAATTGTTCTTAAACTTATATTCGAATTTTCCGCTATACTGCAGCCAAAACGTTGAGTGTATTGTCGTTTTCCTGATGGTTTTGACGGTAATTCCAAGGCATATCTGATTTGTTGTAAAATGAATCTTTTTATTTTGTCGATTTCTACGATTTTGAAAAACGGAAAATTATGAGTAATAGTATGAACAGTAGCAGTATTTTTTTCTCTGAAAAAAACGTATTTAGACTTTTGCTCTGAAATAATTAGGGGAGCTGATAATTGACTATAAAGAAATTACCATTGAAATTCCTATGCTGCGTCGCGCTAGGTACCACACCCTGTATAAATACATTTTTCTACAACTGTCAAAAATTTTTTTTTTAATTTTTCGTCAACAGTGAAAAAATAACTATTCTATCTGATATAAGGAAACAAATTATAGAATGGGTAAGATAATCAATGGGAAATTCGTATATTAAACTATTATAGATCCATATACCTAAGTGAAACAAACTCTTCGGTTCATCACAGAAATTCGAAAAGTATACAATTAAATTCAAAATAATGTAATAATTTCTGCAAAGTTAGATAAACCATTTGTGTTCTTTTTGACAAGTGCCAAACACAAAGGATCTACCCAAACAATTATTTAACGCTTATTACTTATAAGAATGGTTACCGGCGTACATGAGCATAACGTTATATAGTGGGCTTCAAAAGGCATAAAATATTAGAAAAAGATCTGGGTGCAATTCTTACTCGAGTACAACGAGAAAATATTTACGAAATAGTTGAAAGTAATGTAGCCTCTTATACAGTTACTAGTTACAAGTGGACACTGTCCCAAAATAAAAAAAAACTACATGTAGTATTTTCGAAAATTGTAAAATCCGGAAACATTCAATTTAAATATAACTGCTGTAAATAAGATTATAAACAAATACACCTACCAAACCAGAACTCTCAATAAATTCGTAGACGTTAAAGGCGAGTTCGTCATCGATACTCTCAATGTCTTTAGAAAAACGACTAATAATTCTACCAATAGGCACACACTCAAAAAACTGAATCGGATTTCTCAAAATATTTTCCAGCAAATGTCTGTGAACGTGATCAGCGGCTTTCACAGCAGATAATCACAATATCAATTCAGAGGAACACACACTTAGCGCTAAAAATTCAACTTTTTACTTAAGTCCAATGGAAAAAACAAAAGAATGGACATGCTTTAAGAATACCTTTTACTGACAAATATCACTTTTAAATATAACTGCTTGCTAATAATAATTATAGGAATTACCGAACATAACATATTAACAAATCCACGAAATGTCATCGGTAAAACTATATCCACTGTTTCGATATCTTTTGAAAATCTATTTAAAATTCGACCGATGGGCGTTACATCAAAAAATGTACTTCCAGGAGCTCTCAATACATTCGAAAGCAACAAATTGTGCAACAACTGGGCTCCACGCAAACAACCAATGAATAACGCCAAGGTCGATAGTAAAAGTGAGAAAACTGAAAACCGAAACAGATTACGATTACTATAATAATACAGTGATGATAGGAATGTAAAGGCGGTTAATACATAAAAGCGGTGAAGCAGTTAGTAGCGGTGTCAGTGTGCCCCAAAAGTAACCGATAGAGATTTTACCGAAGTTCCCATTTGTAGGGAAGAGTAGAGAATTTGTGGCAAGACTAGATCCAATGTCGTAATATCGCTAGAAAATCTATTTAGCAAACGACCCAGTGGTGTCACATCAAAAACAGTGAGTGGCAGGCGCATTATGTTTACTAACAGTTCGTGGTGAATAATTCTTGATGCTCTAATAGTTCCTACAGCATTAGATAAAGTCGCAACACAAATAGCAACACCTATAAGTAAAAATGAATTAATTTTATTTTTGCGGATAGTTTATAATGGAGTGCATGAAAATGTTTAGTCGAACTTTTAAGTGGGGATCCATATGTAACTGAGTGAGGTGGTAGTTATTGAGTTTAAAATGTAGGTGGGAAAGATTAGACATGTCGTAATCTAGACTCTATTGTATTTGATCATCAAAATATGATAAAAGGGTGTATAAGAAACGTTAGTGGGTACAACTTCATACAACTTAGTCGATTAGTAACATACAAATTAACGTAACATGCTCTGTGAGTGCAATGAAAGTAGTGAAAGGAAAACACATCTGATACATGCTTTTCTTTATAGTGAAATTTGTTGATCAGTTTTTCCAAATGATTCTGTTAACCGCAAGAGCATGTAATATGTAAAAAGATGTAAAAACAATTTGACTCTGATGTCTTTACCACAGTCCTTGTATTCTCAACAGCCAATTCTTAAATCGAAGGCAAAGTTGCAACATTTGCACCAAACAAGCCCTTTTGTTTTTACAACTTTAATGTCGTTATCCAGTATATAACATTCATATCATATCAAAAAAATAAAATGTCACATATGTTCGATTTTCTTCAAAGTACGATTTTCTCGTCCCTCTGAGCAGTAAGCATAAGCATAACTATATGGAGGTGTACGTACGGTGATTATCAAATCAAGGTGTACCTTGAAATACTGTCAATTACTATTTTCCTCAATAATCTCAAAGTAGTAGTCCAAGATCCCAGACTTTACTTATTTTCTGATGAACAAAAGAGGTACAATAGAGTAGTATTAGTGTGTAGTGTACATACCCCCTAGGTTGGGTCGACGACCAATTCTCAGGTACTAGGTGTTATAAGATACGTACGCTTGAGTGTGAGCGAGATAGCTACCTATACATATAGCGTGTTTTTGATATTTGAAGTGTCTGCCAATAAATACTGCCGATAGTAGGTATCTTAATTCTTAACTCTTAATAACGTTTATTGTGTACAAAAAATATACACAAAAGGAGGAAATTCGGCAAAAACCGTTCTTCCATTTCCCCTTAAACTAAAAGTTTACATATTCTCGTTCCTAAATTGCGTAGGTATATAATGACTCTACAATTAGTATACATCTAAAATAAAAATCATACAAAAAATGAAACAACGCGAAATTATTGTAGTCCGCCACTTCCTTACAGAGAGATTGGCCAATTAAGTACCGTACCTACTATAGAAGCAGATAATGAATAGAGCGAGGCATTAGTGTAATGTAAGTTACAATTTTGAGTATTTGGGGAGTATTTTGAATATTTGTGTGTTAAGCTATCCCATTGTGGAGAGAGTTTTTATTTTTGCCATTGTTTGAATAACACAGAACTTGTTTTGGTACCTAAATTGATTTGTAGCCTCGTGCCTTCTCAATTTTATGCGGGGAGAATTAAGATAGAAATTGAGTGGCGCTCAAGTGCAACGAAGGACGAACTATCAATGTGATAGATCTCAAGCTTGTATTTTCTTGTTTAACCTTGAGTTAGTTGACCGTTTATGCGGCGGGTTTGAGGAAACGCACCGCCAACTGTTATAATCTTTGTTCGGGACCAAAATCCTATACTTACAATTTCTTAGGAATAATCGAAAACTGAAACCGCGCATGTGATAAGTTGGGTATATGTCATTTTCACTCAACACTCAACCTCGGACTGTTCAACTTTGCCTGTTGTGAAATTTCTCTTTTATGTAGGTTTTTACCTTTTTACATATTACTCGTCCTTTCCTTATGTAAGTTCGCAATATAGTTCTTACCAAACAAACACTTACCTTGACCTAATCCTAAAGCACCGTACACACCAAGATACATGTCCCGTTGATGTGTTGAAACATTTTTGCTATTTGACCATTCCGTCAACCACAAATTTGATCCCACAGTAAAGAATTGAAATAAAATATTAAGTACAATAGTAGAAACGGTCAAAAATATTCCGATCGACTTTAAGTAATGAGTGTACACCGCCCATTTTACGCTGCCCGTTTCCGCCTTTTCCGCTTCAATTAGTTTCTCGCCCACGACGGGTTTTTTCGCCGCGTCTAACGAACTTGTTCGACGCGTTAACCCTTTTTCCTCTCTGCTGTCAATAGACTTTTGGCGTTGTAGTGAACCGTTCGCCTTCTCTGAGCCAGTTTCAGAGAACGACTCCGATATACGTGAAATGTGCCTGCTTAATTGTCTCGAAAACTCGTCCGATACCACAGTTCCGCTCAATTGTTGTTTCAACTCATCCAATTCTGCAACAATCAACTGTTACTAAAAAGTAAACAAGATGTCTTCGCTTTTTTTTTTGTTATGAATCCAACCAATAGAGGACAGTATCAACCATGTCTACCAGGGACCCTCGGTACCACAGTCGAGTTTTCACTCCCCTGCGCCATAAGGGCCGGTAGTATTTAACTAGGTATGAACTACACCAATACTACCTACAGTCTACAGTGTAGTTCTTAGAACATTCACATATTTCAAACAAATTATAAATCAACGATGAACTGTTTTATAAATAATTTGGTGGTTAATAATCTACCACGTAATATCAAACACAGTCCATGTATTCATACTTTTACAAAATTATTATTAGGTTATACTAAAGAGCAATAGTTTAATAAAAAATGGTATTTTTAATATACTGTATTTTTCTTTGTTAAATTTAATATTTTTAATTATTGCGTTTTTATTTATTGTTGCCTATTCCTTTAAAGCAATTATGTTGTTATTTATGCATTATATTTTTGTATTATAATTTATTAATTATTAATATAAGCATGTTCAAATATGAATGATCTGTATATCAAGATTCTATTATTATTATTATTATTATTACAAGAATCCTGGAGTTGAATCCCAGGTAAGGCATGGGTGTGTTGAGTGGAGCGAGTAGTTATTAGCTAACATTCTGCTCACTACAAAATAAAGACGATTAGTATTTAAACACGTTAACAGATGGACAGCTCACAAACAAGAAGAACTGTAGTGGTTGGTTTCATAATTTTAAAAAAATGAACACACCAATTAATCAATAGCGGTGTATTGTAGACAGGCGATTTGCTGCTCAAACACATACTTACGCTCTTCATTCTCATCATTAACCACTTCGTTCAAATGTTGTATGATAAATTCAGCAAAAGCGCCCTTTTTATCGAGAAGTTCTTGATAAGTTCCCACTTCTGATACTTCCCCATCTTTAAGAACAATTATTTTATCGACCATAGGTAAGTAGGTAATGCCGTGTGTTACAAGTAATCTTGTGCTATTTTTTAAAAGACCATCGGGTCCGACAACTTGTTCAAAGATGTGTTTACCCACGTGACTATCAACGGCGCTTAAGGGATCGTCCAGAAGATAAATATCTGAATTTGAATAAACCGCTCTAGCTAAACTCACACGTTGCTTCTGACCCCCTGACAAATTGATTCCCTTTTCGCCAATTTCTGTTTGGTCGCCGGCCGGTAGCATCTCAAAGTCTGGTTTGAGAGCGCACGCTCCAATGACATTGTCATACACTTTTTTATCGACTGTTTTACCAAATAGAATATTTTGTTGTAAAGTCGCATTTTGAATCCAAGCCTGTTGGGAGACATACGCGACGGATCCAACGGTGTTTACCCTCCCAGATATTTTTTCCATCTCACCTAACAGTGCCGAGATCAGACTGCTTTTACCTGATCCGACACTCCCGACGACTGCAGTCAGACATCCTCTTTCAAGCTGTATATTGATATTCTTTAAAATTGGCTCTTCGCCCCAGCCAAATATCCCATTTTCTATTAATATTGGAACCTCTGGAATCACACAATTAACTTTAGTGTAACGAAAAAATTGCTTACTTTCTTTCGGATCGTGCGTAACATTATTTACATCAAGTTCTTCACAGTTCATAAACTTATTCAAACGTTTGATAGACACAAAAGTCTGAAATTTAGAAGCGATTATTATATGAAGTACAGAATAGGGATGGTACTTATGTTAGTCGCAAATGCCAATGATAATTAGTAACCATGGATCAGAGCTGGGCACTAACTAGTTATATAGCTACTTTTTTCAAAAAACAAAAAGTTACTGTGTACCGTACTAGAGTCGTGCAATCATTAATGTTACCAACAACTATAAATGTCACTTTTCAGAATGAATTGAATAGCAACTAAGTATTCCATTGATTTAAAGGTATAACTTGACTTATGGAAAGTTAGTTGCTGCTAGTAAAGCTTAAAGTAATAACTAATTGATCAAGTAACATAATTACTTCTTAATAAACAGATCTTGCCCAGCTCTTCAGAATGGATAAAGTAAAAAGGGGCTTACTTGCACCACATTGGAGATCATCATGGGTAACATGCTCAATGGAAATCGCAGCACATTAAAGAGAGACAATGAAACAAAGGCAGTCTTGGCATCAAGCACGTGAGAGTCATCAACCAGTACATAAGTGCCAAAAGACACCAGCGAAACCTAGTCATGCATAAGTAATTAAAATTAGTGCCAATTTATTTAAACAAAAAGTGTATTTATTAGTTACTCAACTAGTGATAAAGGAAGCGAGTATTTATGATTTACTGTAAAAATACCTCAACGGACCACACAAGTACCATTGGAAATGCACCCATCGCAAAGTGCATGGTCCCAAACAATGCGAGGGATACAAATGCTACTTGGGGTGTTAACTGATGTTCCTCGTCAACGAAGACATATGTTAGAAAGGTGAATAATGTAACCTGTACAGCACATAATTTTTTTAACTCACTGTTGGAGTAATTAATTGTAGCGAAATTGCACAGGGGAGAAATGAGAATTTTATATTGGTCTCGATATTTGTATTTGTATCAAAATTACCAAGATAGATACCATTTTGTTCTACTTATGTAACCCTTGTATGTTTACATCGTGAGCCATTGACTGATGGGCGACTCTATCTTAACCTAAACCAGGTGTGCTGAATGTGAATATTTGGACAAGCAAGGTGTGCAGCAAAAAATGTCTCCAGGGCTGAAGCGAGTTGCCCTTGTGGTACTTCAGTAGGCGGTGACTAATTTTCCGGAGACTCGTTTCCACACGTGGCCATCGCGGGAAAACTGGAAGTGGCTGAGATAGGACCCTACGCCCGCCACTGACCACTGATTATTTATGGATTGATGGCGTTGCAGTTCAGGTTCTCGTATGTTGACGGCGATAAAGCAGTTATAGGCATTGATAGATAATAAAAACCTTGTGATTGTGGTGCCCACTTTTCCTCCATTCTTTCTCGCAAGCGAGTAATACCACTAGTGCCGCAACTTCATCAGGAAAGGCTAAGCCAAACCAGACACAGTGTAGAGCGAGCGTCGAAAATTAAGGTGGGAATTGAGGTAAGTTACGTACGCGACCTCGATCGTACATGATATAGAGGGTGTACCATAACAACAGCACAGAATATAGATTACGCCGCTTACTTTGTTACATGTAAACTACAGCGATACGAAAAAATTGCCATATTGAATGCGCGCGCGTAGACGCTGCGCAAAATACATATTGAAACTTCGGAAAAACATTGTAATAAAGTGGTTTAATCATTCGTTGTTTTATTTGCTTGAAAATGCTCAAGTAATTACATCTTTAAAGGATATGAAAAACTCTTTTTTTTTAAGGACTCTTGAAAGCCACTAATAATCTGTGGCAATCATGAAAAACTTTTGGAAACTAATAAAAACTTAAATATTCTCAACGAGCAATATCAGCTTTCTGCACTCAAAGACTTAACAAGACTATTGGAGCGAGAACATAAATAGAACAAAATGATGATCTTGGTGAGCTCTTATCAAGAATAAATCGCACACTACAATGTACTTACCACAAATGGCGCACACGACCATATAAATGAAGTACCTGCATTCAAATAAGCGGCTTGTTTTAAAACCTTGATTTCCTTGTTACGGATTTTTAAAACCTGCGCTTCAAAACTGGGCTCCCACGCGTACAGCTTCAGCACCTTGATACCGCTGAGGACCTCGTTCATCAGCTTCACCCGTTCGTCCTTATTCTTCATCTGTCGTATTTGCAGTACCTTGCCACGATTCGCGATAAGACCGTTGATGGGTATCAAAATTATCATCACGGCCAAGCCAGCTAAGACTGACGCCCCGAGCACTTGCCACAGAAAGTAGAGTGCCAAGATGATTTGTAATGGTGCCGACCAAATCATGTTAATGTACGGTGTCAGTTCTATAAATTTCTGGGCATCGACGGACATTAGATTGACAATTTCCCCTACGGTACTTTCCTTTCTTGCGGCGTTCGACATTTTTAACGCCTTTCTGTAGATTGCCGATATAAGCGCCGTGCGAACTCGAATTCCAACCACAAACATGCGATGGAAATATTGAGCAAGAACGAGCGTTTGAACGCACGCCGTCAGGAACAAAAGGCCGACGTACAAGAAACCCCTCCACTGTGGCTCGCCTCCCTCCACAAAGGCGATGAGTAAACTAAACGCATAATATCAGAATATATCTCGTTTCTCTCAAAATACTTACTTGAGAATTTGCGGACTTACAAACGTTAATATGTCTTGAATAAGTTTCAAGATGGCGCCAAAGAGAAACGTGGGCCCGATCGTCTTAATCAATGCCGGTAACACAGAGGCCTGTTTAGCTTTCGACCTCCTAATAAATTCCACATGAACAGAATCAGTTTTATATTCTGCGTGAGGGTACGGAGGACGACTGTAAAAGTAGGAAAGTTGAGGAAAAGGAAGTTGTTTTTAAAGCATAAAGCCTTTAGGTAAGCGGTGATCATTCGGATAAGTATAGTGTTAGTGTATCAATTTGCTGCGTGGAAGCGCTATATACGTATAACGTGTTAGGATTAGATTAGTATACAACATGCAGTCTATTTATTTTGTCACACTCTTCGGTGATAGAGCTACTGCCATATAGGTACAGTATAAAGGTGGATTCACATGCATACGAAATCCGACGAGACTGTATTTCCGAAAGGTTTATGAATGGTCAACAATTTTCAATCGTGCTTGAGCGGGAAATTGTATCCAAAAAAAAATTCAACTTTGTAAAATATTGTTAACAAAATTTGTATTCGTGTGTATTACCATTTTCTTGACCCGATATTAAAATTACAATTTCGGATTCGGACATCGGAATTAGTATGCACGTGAATCCACCTTTAGTGGAAAAAGCGCTAAAGTTACGCGCCTTAGCGCGAAAACCTTTTTCCGTTTTTATGGTTAAAGGTGCCATAAAAAAACAAACAGTAAAACACAACGAGTTACATCAACTTACCTTGAAGATTGACTGAGACTTTTCTGCCAGTATTTATCGAAAATGGGAAAAACTTCTTTTGCCGTATCCTCATGCTTTAAATCCCATAAATCGGCAGTAGTCAGCGGATTACGAAAGCCTCTCCATGCCATCGAATCAAACCAGCGATAAAACATGCGAGAGAGGAAACTTGCGCTCTCCTCTGGACAAGGTTTCTATAAACTTAGGTGTTTAGTGCTATACAGTGGAGTACAATGCGGCTCACCTCTGATTTGGGATAATTCGTGACTTCCGGTTCCTTGTCGGCGAAACAATTTAATAGCACCATTATAACAACCAACGGAAAATATATTAAGTAGCTAACGTAAAAATACTGTGGGACAAGCGACTCTGACGATGTACCCAATATTTCAGTACGAAGTTGAGGTATTGCACATATTGCATTAAGAAACCAAAATATAAACTGGGTACCCGAAGTACGAAGGCCATTTTTACAATAGTATATTAAGATAAGTGCCGAAAGTGCCTGCAATGTGAACTTTTGAGTAAGTATACATCTGGGTGTACATTATATAATAAGAATACTGAGGGGTGATGAACTTGCATAAATCTCTGAACGTACTGTATGAACCCTACAGTGGTCGCTAGCGAAATCTCGCTCCGCACCATTGATTGTTTTGCAATTGTGCGACTATTTAGACCCCCATCGCTCTCTTGCTCTTGTTACCTTTTGACAATACTGACAAGAATCAGTGCTAAGAGTATAAAGAGGGTGTCTTAACAATATGAAAGTGTATTACATTTTATAACATTTTCAAACACTTAAGCCTCTAGAAGACTCTTAATAGTCTCTTGAATACTCTTGAAAACTGAAAGCCCTTGGAAACTGTTAGCGAGTCTTACACTTTTAAAGATCACTAAATGCACTTAAGGACCCTTCATACTTCAAAAGGGTTCTTAAACGTCCTTCAAAATTGGGATTTTATGTTTTCTTAGATTATTAAAACCTCTTAACAACTCTCAAAATGTAAAGCGTAAGGTCACTAAAAGGTCTACGAGACCATTCCAGACTCTGGAAGAGAAAACATCTTGTAATTCATAAAGGCCTAGGTATAGGTACAGGCTCTGAAGGAGTCTCAAGAATATTCCTCCTCATGACATCTGTTCAAAATATCTACAATTAAGTATTAAGAGCTTTACAATATTTTCAAAATCTCTTTATACATCTCGACGAGACTCGAAAAGGCTCTACAGGGCTGTGGAAACTATTAAACAAAAAAGGCATAAAGGATGTAAGATTGTCAAGAACGTCTTTTAAAATATCCGGTTTGAGCTAGTTAGCTAATCTATCAAGAATTTGGCACCTGGTCTTACATCCAATTGCCCAATCTTTCTACAGCAATCATTTTCTTTCTGACTGTCGCCCGTTGTTCTGCTTTGGGGTTCGGCACTATCCGATAGTTGTTAGTACTAGTAATATTTCCCTCTGTATTTAGTGTAATGGTGTATCCATGCACACATTTTTTAAGTGTCACACCCCTCGTATTCTGCTATGCTAATACATAATCAGAAAAATCTTTACAATTCAAAATATTGAAAATTATTGTGAAATCTTATGCAATCATATCACCCCCTTCAACGAATACTTACGTAAGTTAAAATCCTAATTATCGGACTGTAGACATCAACTTTGTGTATACTGTATTGTTCATCTTTTGCATAGTGCACTGCAACCCCAAAATCGACGACAGACACTATCACCAACACTAACGTTATGAGAAATTTCGTGATATTTAAAAAATTCCACGGTATTTTCCTGTTTTGGCTATTTAAAATGTAGTAAACTTCTAAACTTGAAAAGGTCCAGAGAAACACACAGGGTACCCACACTAATACTGTCTTTTCGAAGCACTTTGTAAAATCGGGATCGGCCGTATTCCATGTGAGTGTGGTATTCTTAAAGTAACAGAATAAATCATTTGGGTCCATATTGCGAAAAAAAAACTTACCCAAAAAGGGGAACCGCAAAAACGGTCCAACTCGGAATTCGCCATTTTACTAAAGTAGATGTGTGACTTGCGATTTTTTAGTAAACATTACAAAGATTAGTGTTCCGCTGGAAGTGAATTATCAATTTATCAAGAGAATTCGATACGAGTTTATATAATTAATGTGCGAAAGCCGATAAAAGCCGACGTAAACGTCGCCCCCTTTGTATTTATATCGCGCATAACCTTGATCTAAAAAATGGGTCCTAAACCTGTATTTTTGGATGTTGACTCGACGATTGTGGAGAAGAACTTGCGGATAACGGTAATTTAATTAAACTTACGTTTTGCGCAAAGAAAAGACAAAGAATTTGAAAGTTGAAACATTTGAGGTTAAGTCAATTAGACTGATGGTTAATCGGAATGAGGGGGGAGTGTCTCACGTCACGCACATTTAATACATTGAATTTTTTAAAAGCAAAAATCAACACTTATTACATGTTTTTAATTATTTTAGAATGACTCTGATGAAATTACTCAACTTTTGGAGCGCGAAGAGCAGTACCCATCGAAATTAATAAAACCGATTCCAGGTGAGTAGGTAGGTATATGGCATACACTCACCCAATTGCACAAGCAACACGATTACATGTACCTAGTTAACTACAAAAAGATGATTATTGTTTCTCTAACTGATTGCATAATATTGGGATTAGGCTATCGGGGATACAATTGAAGTAACGAGGAAAATTTAATATATACCTACCTACATATATTACCAACTAACATTTTTTTTAAATAAAAGTAAGTAATTGTTACATAACACACATTCTCACAAGGATTTGGGATTTTTGTACAAACAATGTGACTTTCAATTGCTTAACTTTCAATTGAATCAATAAGCTGTTTACTATCACAGCTGTAGTGGAAGTTTATAAATGTTTGGGCAGAATATTAACGATAAAAAATAGTAGGTTTACAGTAAGCTTAATCATTATGAATGATGTAACTGAAATAATTCACATGATGAGAGTTAACCTTGTGCTATTCGACCTCTTTTTTATATGTGCCAATAATTTTTCAATTGCATAATTGTTTAATCAATAACTATTCCGATACACCTAATGAACAAGATATACCTACCATAAAATATCCAATACCGATTCTCCAATGCTCCAAATTACATAGCAAATTTACTTGCTAAATAAACTGCGCTGCTGTTACCAAGGACATATACATCAAGGTTCAATTCTGGGACTTCATTTGTAATTGTCTCCGTAATTGTATTAGTAGTGTTAGAAAAATTGAAAGTACATACAATGCGTAGCTATAAAAAAAATAGGAACTTCATATTGTCTTTAATGTCATCTTATGTAATTTCCTCCTTCAATACAATAGATTTGCTGGCAGGTTAATTCTCACCATATCCGCCACTAGAGGTAGGGCAACCTACGGCCCGCCGATAAATTTTGTCCGACCCGCTAACATAATTCATAGTTAGGTACATGAAAAATTCGAATTAATTAATTAATATGATTATGTTACACGTGCAGCATCTAGTGGTAAAATGATTTTTACGAAAGCAGAAAAATAGGCCAAGACCAAAAAGAAATGGATAATTATTTTAAAACTATACCCCTCGTTGGATTCGTTAAGTTACCAGCTATAATTTATATTAAACTTTTTTTTAAAATTCTGATTCGTCTAAGACCAGTGTCTTATAAACGATATTTTAAAAAGTTACACCGTTTAAGCGAATGGCTAACGATTATGTGTGCGTTCTTGTCATATATGCAATGTAAAATGCGAGGAGAAAAATCCTTATATTTTCATTACCAATATTAGAGCTAACGACAAACAAAACGCACCCTTGTAAAGGTTTTTAAAAACAGAAACTTTTTGAAAAATTTCATTTTTTTCTTTTTTGGGCCGTTTGGACATCGGTATCAACAGACGAATTTAGGGGGTTAATTAGTAGGCCAACCTCTACAGAACATCATTAGATACTTTTTACCTTTAAAAGCTTTTTCGTACTTCAGAGACTAAAGTGACAACTTCACTCCATTATGACAAGTACTAAAGTGTCACTTTTTGTCCCGCCGGGATTAAATGTGGACAAAAATCCCGGAAGGATGAAATTACTAACAAGGCAATTTCAGTAGGTTGTTCCACATTTTGTATGCGGCACACTTCAAAAACGCATCATACTGCTGCTCATATAGTTTTTTTGGATTTCCGTGGTATCAATTTTTTACCTACTTTGGCTGCTTTTTATCAGTATCAAATACATCTTTGTCACCCACCACCAAAATTATGACACTAGCAATGACAGTTTCCAAATTATTTTTGTTACCATAGCATAGGGTTTGTCATACCAACGCAACATTCCTATGGTAACTTGTTAAGCAGCGATTTTTTTGAAAGAACGCGTTCTCTAACTTCATACATATTAAATGTTTCAGTTTCGGAAGTATGAAAAATATCGTATATACCTTGCGACTGAAGTAGTGGTCTTAATCCCTCAGGTAAATTAAACTTTACTTTACTTTACATTCGGGATTAAAAGTACTACTTCAGTCCCGCGGTATATAATATACTATTAATATTTTGTGCAATTTTCACAGGTTTCTGTGTAAAAACAAAAGAAATCGGAACCAACGAAAAGTTATTTGTAAACATTTGTCAGACCGACGCTCTACCTCCGCCTGATGACATAAGTGAAAGCCAACTCGCCGATATTTGCAACTCGGACGAGATCTGTAATTACAAAATTCCCTTAAGCATTGGCGAGGTGCGTAATGAATCCGATAAAAAAGGAATTGGCGCCAAAGCGGTCGACATCGCCATAAATACAAAGTTCATGTACAAAATCGAAAATAGTGTACTTTTTAAGAACTTTTTGCTCACAGTGGTTTTCGAGGGTCTACGAGATAAGTACAACTTGCACATGACGGACGAGCGAGTGATATTAAAGAACAAAAAAGCGTATGGAACATTACAGCTGCATCGAATTCAGCAACGAGAAATCCAGAATACTATCGCTTCTATCAAAGGGGAGGAGCAAATTTTGATTGATACAAACCGAAACGCCCAACCGTTTATACAGGTGCTGTCAAGTTCCGAAAAGTCTATCATTACCCCCAAGTATAGGCTGTTCAGGAGGAAGGGCGAAAATAACTTGTGCTACTGCGAAATTCAGTTGCGTGCTGCCCCAAAATCTAGAGATTTCATGTTGGAAGTTGGTGAAGATCGAGTTGTGTTCGAATCGAAGGCATCTGGGTATTTTTTAGATATCTACCTACCATTCTCCATCAATTTTGCAACATCCACATACAACACTTGTTCGAAGGTAAATAATTTGTTCAACAATTTTTAATGGACAATGTTTTTTATTTTTCAGATTTTAACAGTAAAAATGTCTACCTGCTAAGACTATGTTTAAATATTTCATCAATAAATGATCTACATTTTTAATCATTTATCTGTAGCAAACTACATTGAGATATCACCTGTACAAGTGTAAATAAGTTACACTTAGATTAGAAGTGAATATAAATCACAACCTTATTATTGGAGCGTTTGTTCCTAACAACAGAACTGGAGTGCTTCGTTATCGGATACATTTAAAAGTTGAAGTATTACGCATTATTAATAAATGATAAGAAAGGTTCTAAGTGTTGCATTTCGTAAATCTGTATAACTTCACTTAAATTGTTTTTAATTATGTAGATTAATAGTAGAATTGTTTTAATGAAATAAATAAATGTATGATGACTCAGAACTAAACACAATATTAATTTCATTCCCAAATATGAAGGATACTAAATCATTGCATTATTGTTGTTTGAAGGCGACTGGCGAAGTGTTAGTCCCGCTACTTCTCAGCCAGGATGCAATTCTGTGTTTGGGTATCATTGGAGAAGTGGTGGACAAGTTTTCAGCGTGTCATTTTTTTTATATTCTTAAAGCTTCTAAAGTAGGTACTTACTAAAGTTTCAAAAGTTTCTAAAAAGGTTTATGACCTGAAGATTCTAAAAATTATCAAATTTCTGAATGTTTATTTATTTATTATCCCTTTCTTGCTGTCGGCTCCCAACAGGGTTGCGCATAATGCTTTTTATAGGCGCCCCTGCAGAATGTCTTAAGTTGTTCTATACTACTCTGGTATTTACCTTACGAATTAGGAAAACCTAATTCGGAGTAGCGGGTAAAATGCTTGAAACTGATCTAAGGAAATTCCCATCTATCCATACATATGGTAATTTCTAACATAGTTCAGAATCGTAATGTTGTAGGGATTTGAAACTTCTTTTATTCTGACTTTATTTGAAGAGCTTTTTAAAAACACTTTCTCATTGCAATTTTTGCTCCCCTACAAGCTACCATGATTGTCTTTTAAGTCGGACCATCAATTTGAAGTCATTTAACTAATGAAACACAAATATTCAGTTTTATATTTTAAAATTTAGAAAAAAAATGAAATATTATGTTCACCTTGTTCCACGGAAATTGAAGGATTACTTTTACAACATGCTACCACACAGATTGTTCCAGGAATATTGGATGTGGATAGCATAAGCACAGGTTCAATTACGTGCGCGTAATGCAAGCATCAATGACAAGATAACGAAACATCATGCAACCTGTAATATACTGACCTTGGTACCTAATAAAGTGTCATTAGCTTTCAAAAATCTCTATGAGTCATAAACATACTAATTATTTGAAACCTGAAAAATAATTAAATTGTGTAGAAATGGCAAATCGCAATAGGAACCAAACACTGTACTAAGTAGAAACCTTAATTAACAACGCTTTAAATATTAGATAAAAATCGAGTGCAGGTACTTATCGAAAAGCTTCTCCTAGCAACAAGATAAATTTTGATATGTGGACGCCTATAGACAAAACGAAGCGTTTATAATACAAGTACCTCCAACAAACGGAATTTATTACTCTACATCCGGACTTGCACTAAATTTCTGTGTAGAAAGTAAGACGCTCTATACGCATCAATCTAAAAATATAAGGAATTAGGAAAATCGTATTAAAACCTATAAGTGCGCACGTGACAAACTTGCACGCTAATTCTACAAAATTTTTGTGCTTATTATCTAACGAATTTGCGGATTTTCTAATTAGGTCAACGTCTTGACGTAACAACGCACAAAGAAAGTTATAACTTAAACTTTTTGCTGTCATTCTAACGATAATCACACAAAGAAATCCTATAAAAGTTCGTAACAGTGAATAACCGACCATCGCAACTGACGGCCATAATATGGTGTATGGCGGTCTCAGTTCTGGTAACGCCATTCTTCCCATTTGGAAATTTAACCATGATCCTATTAAAAGCCCGACGCACACTGAAACGACCATAGTTGTGTCACCTCTGCAAATGTTAATTGATATTATGAATTGAGTTAGCGTAACTCACCTTGTCGGAGTCCACTTCTCGCTGTTCGGATAATAAACGATCATTAAAATTGAGACTACTAGCACCAGAATGGGCGATGTGCTATTTGTTAAAAAATAATTATCTAACTTATCAACTAGAGGTATTAATGGCAGCATAAGCGTAATTGTGAGTACCATTCCTGCGACTATATCCTACAAAAGAGGATGTTATCTATGTTCCGTTAATAAACTTATTTTTGATAAGGGTTGGTCTTGCAACATTTACATTCACGTAAAATAGATGTTGGAAATTTAAAACTTTCTATGGCAATAACGACAATGCAAATAAATGCAAGTACTTGGTTTGTATTATTCAACTCTAGAACGAACAAAACAATGAAATTACTTACACATTTTGAGCAATTCCTAACCATTTGTATGGTTGATTTGGCATAATTATGAAAGAAATAATTCACGAGGAGATGTAAGAATGAATAAGACAATTTGGATATGCAAGAAACAGAAAATACTTTCAAGCACAAATATAGTATGAAGTATTTTTCGAACAGACGTTTATTATATTTTCTATGGCGATCGATTTCGGGTATTTATATCCCATTGTCAGGCCTAGCTGAAACATTGTTTGAAATAAGAGGACAATACATTATGTTGTTACATTTTAAGTACCTTGAAAATAGGTATAAAACAAAGAATAGACTTTCAATGGGCCTCTAGCATTTATAGTCAAATTTTATAATTGCTTTTTGCAAATTCAAATTAAACAGTACATATTATGATTAAAAAAGTGTCCACTCTTTCATGATAACACATAGGTACATGAAAAGCTTTCTTCCAACCCAGTCAATCACATTTTTGTTTGTCACGTCTAATCCGCTTTTAGACAAGTATCTACCTAACTATAGCAAGTATCTATCTATCTAATGAAATACCTGCAAATAAACTTTTAACTTTATATAGACACGCCAGCTAAATGAAACTTTCCAAGGCCAACGCTTATGAATAGACATGAACAGATAATTCATAGGTACAAAAATAAGATCTTACCAAGACTGTGTGCATTCCCAAATAAAGACGGCTTACACAAACAAGTAGACACCAAGTAACCGCAATAAGAGTTCCGATACCAACACAGTATTGGTACCGATCCATTGTGTACAACAGCACCGAAAACGGTAAAGAAATTGCAACCATTGCGTGAGTCGATGGCATCCCATACTCCATAGCCCACTTACTTTGCAATTTAACAACCGGAAAACCCGGACGTTCCCACCTGAGAATGTCCTTTATGCTTTGCCCTACAAACAACAACAAATTAAACTCTGATGATAAGATGTGGGTTTACATACCAATATACATGACAATACTCCAAACTAGTACCACACGTCTACCGACTGCTCCGTCAATATTCCAGAACCAGAATGGAATAAAAAAAGTGTAAAACGTCTCGTCGCCCAAAGCCGTACCGAAAAGGAAAAAGTAATACCAAAACTTGTTGCGAATCTCGAATTCATTTTGGTTGCGTACTGCGATACCAAAGAACTGCTGTATATTTGCTACCAAATGCGGTTGCTTGAGAAATTCCGTAACTTCCATTTCTAAATTATACTTTATCGTCAGTACATCTTCTTCTTGGAATTAGTACTTAAGTTTATTGGAATTAATTATCTGCATTGCAGATAACGATATTCAAAAAAGTGTACTTGAACCTAACCTACAAAATTAAAGCAAGGTTGTCAAGTCGCAAAATTTGGAAATGGACATTGCCACTACTAAATTGATTATACATACTCATTCACCAGCTCCACTTATATTTGTCGGTGCAAACGGCTATTAGTCTCATAATTTCTTTGGGCAAATTCCTATATAACTGCGTCATGCGTGCAAACGTTCAGCATTTTCACAAAAATCATGTTCACTATAGGGTTTTCTAGGAATTTTTGAGGAAGAATTACCAAAAATATGCTCATATCGTTTAAACCGCCCATTCTTTTGTTCACTTCAGATATATCTAAACACTCGAACATTGCTTTTTGAACTCTTGCCATGATAGCACTGCTTCTATTAAGCGCGGTTTAGACGCTACGATCTTGGCTTCGATAAATCGTAACGATCTGATTGTCCAATTTATCGTTCAATAAATCGAAAGAGTGCGTATACTGTTTACATGTAACGATTTCTTGTTCCAATCTCATTGTCGATCACGGTTTAATACAGTTTTTATTTTTTTACTTTTCAACTTGTCTTTTGGTTCTGTCCACTAATATAAATTATACTCGCATTTTATTGCTTACATTGCTTGCTTACAACAGACTCTTAATCTCGATTATGATTTATGAGTAGCCATGTGTCGCTAAATATTTTTTTTGGGTGCCCAAACTTGATCGCAACTCGGCAAATGTAAAACGTGTGCGCTAGAGACAGTCTAAGTAGCCCAAATGGATACAAAAATGGTTCACGTCGGCAACATTAATCACAAATCGTTCGCTGTTATTGTTTACACGTTCCAATTTATCGCTACGATTCGCAGAAATTGAAGCCGGCCGCCATCAACCATCCAATTCCGATAAATCGCTACAATCCTCTGTTCACACGCAACGATAAATCGTAACGATACAATTTATCGTAGCGTCTAAACCGCGCTTTACTCTTTTCTTTCTCCTTTCTTTTGTTTACATATATGTTCATTGTAAACAAACACTAATTCGTCTTGATCGTACAATTCAGTAACTAAATTAAAAGCGCTCAACTTGTTCAGCCTTTTTATCCACCGTTAGGCTCTCCAAAAAAGTAAATATGCTGCCGCTACAACTATTAAGTCATTCCTCATTTATTCTATAAACAAACGTTTCTCACAATGTAAGAGACTATATTGAGCGGCTAAAACTGTAACCAAAACACATTGTGAACTGTAAACGTATGTGCAATCTCTGATCATGACCTGCAACTTTTGTAGGCAGCTGCAGCATAAAAACTGCATATTTTGTGCTAGTTTCAGCTGGTGTGTGAACCCGGTATCAACTTTGGCAGATGCCGCAAAATACTGGGCAACAAAAATAGCCGTACCATTGGGCGAAGAGGAATTAATTACCACAAAAGATTTAAGAAATATCCCGAATATATATTTATATAGACACATTCACAATTACATGAGGATAATTATCCAACATGCACAGCCATCTTGATAAATCGCAGAATGCGAATAGCGACAAATCAAAAGGGCAATAGCATGATTTTCTTACAGGAGTGAACTAAATAATTTTTTTTATAATTAAGAACTATACTAACATTTAAAAATGAAGGAATACCGAAGCCCAAAAATTTCGTTGTAATAATGTACAAATCTGCAATTTGGAAATCTACAAATTATTTAACATGACTTTCATTTGTTATTTGACGAGGCAAATAACAAATGAAACTGTGTTAGCTGCCTGTATTATAAAATACACTCGAACACTTCTATTATACTTCTACAAAATTAATTTTATCCGACAGCCACTGCGTAACACAATTAATGTTAAAGAATCTATACAATAATCACAAGTAAGATTTGAAATGTATGTATATTACAAAGTACAAACACAAAATGTAGAGATGTGACGTACCTTGACAAACACAACTTACATATCTACGCTAGAAGGCCAGAAATAAATAAAACTTTTCAAGAGTACCTGCAAAAGAATTTCTTTTCAAATCCAACAACCTGAGAACAAATTGTAACGATTACATGAGATTACTTTGTGAAGCTCCCCTAACACACTACTAAATACACTAAATTTAATATTTTACAAATGTATACTTTTAAAAAAGTCGTATCGACATGTATAAAAATTGTCCAAACTTCACATAAGATGGTTTTCATACAATATTCAATATAAGAGTATTAAAAAATTTCTCAACTATTCAATTTTTTGCCGTCAATAAAGCGCAGCTGAAATTGATATGGCAGTGTCAATGGTTGCTTTTGGTCAAAACGGCCACTGCCAGGAATGATCCTTAAATTTTTAACACATTAAAAATGTTCGTATTTGTATTTTTAAAAAAAGCTCTAGACACATAATTTATTCTTCTACTGTGGTAGGTACAGATGACACTTCCTGCAACAAAAATTAGATTAATGTCGAAAATGTGCATTGCATAGCGTTGGTATCTTAAAATCATGTTCTTCTGTAAAATTGACACATGTTAATGCGTTATTTGGACAAAGTAGTATTCAGCTTGTGTTTGTTAATATCAATCCAAACAAAACAGTAGCATATGATTCGATTCCTGTTCTTTAAGTTCAATGAGAACTCTTTGAGATCCCAATGCTATGCACCAAGTTATTAAGTATGTATAAGGGTAAACTTACCACTTCGTTTGTATCATGCCTCTTTTCGTCCGTCACTTCTGACACCTCGGAAGTCGCAATAACCTAAAAACACAATAGTAATGTACAAAATTTCCTTGCAGCTAAATAATTCAACAAATCAAGGATGGACGATGCTCACTTAGAATAATAAGTAACTCGGGAAGGATGTTTACACACAGCACGAATATAAATTAATAGATTTAACAAATTTATAATGCGCTACCCATAAACAATCTACTGATTAGTCGGATAAACATGTTAGGAGCGAAAAGCAGAAAACTCTGAAAGTTGTTAGCACAAAACTCTACCCTACTAAATTACATTAAAGACGCAAACTAGATTGTTAATAAAAAGATACTTTCCATTACGGTAGGGCTATTCACCTGTTTGACTGGCCCTTCGTGTATCGCAGTTAGTGATGTATCATCGACGACAGGCGAAGGTGGACCGTGTGCATCTCCATTAGTGAGAATCGCTTCCGAATTAGGAAGGGGTATATCTGCGATAGAGTCTTGTTCGATGGGAATATTCGGAATAGGTTCGGGTTCTGTAAGCGAATTAGCCTGGGGCGCTATCGGTTCCGGTATACAATCTACGGGAGGTAGAGACATCGGCTCGGGAAGACTTTCAGATAATGGTTCGGGTAAGGACGGTAACGATTCTGTCGATATATCGGGTAAGGAATCCGTGTTGATTACTTGTTCTATTGGAGTGGGAAGAGGTAGAGGTTCGGGTTCTTTATTTGGCGAACTCTGTTCGACTTCATGTTCGGGGATCGAACTGTCTAAAAGGAGAGCGGGTGCGGGTTCTGCAATTACTTCCTGGACGGGTACATTGGGTAATTCTGTAACAGCTTCTGAAGGTGGTTTTATAATCGGGTGGGGAACCGATGCGGGTGGTGTTTCAATAATGGGGTCCGTTTGTGGCGGTTCTGATAAAGATTGTTCTACTATAGGTGGGGTACTTATGATAGATTCTGAAGTGGGGACCTCTACGGGTTCAGGACAATCACCTTTACTTGAAATATTTTCCATGTCGGCAGTAGTGGACGGGGCAGGTAGTATTTCGGGAGTATCGTCTGGATGTGCGACGGATGAAATGGGCGCAATAGCAGATTCTACGGCAGGGATTGTACTTTGAGCGATAGGAACATGATCGGTGGGAGGAGAATCGGCCATTGTGGATTCTGCAAATACCGTCACCGGGGATGGTGGATTTGAGGAGGGTAGCGGAGGAGGAACTTCTTCATTACGCACCTCTTTGGGTTCGGCTACCACAGTTTCATCTGCTTTAACATCTGTGCTTTCTTCCTGTTTAGGTTGAATACTTTCTACCGCCCCTTCAGCTTTAAGCTCTTCAACTTTGGTTTCCTCTTCTTTTAATACAGGAGATGCTATCGGTTTTGTTTCTGAAACTTTGGGCGCCACACTAGTTGGTTGTTCCACTGGTTTTGATTCGACGTTTTCATTATCTTTTGTCACTTCCGTTGTTGGTTTAGCAATGTCCGCTTCACCATTTGTAAGGGGTTCGACTTCAGACTCGGGCAGTGAAGGGGACACAACCTCATTTGCTTTGGTTTCTTCGGGAGATGTTGGAGTTGTGATAGTTTCTTCAGCACCCTAAAAATATAAAATATTTAATTGCTAAATGTCATTTTAAAAAAATGCAAATACTGTACAAAAGGTGGCTGAGCAGATTTCAAAAATATGGGAAACGAAAATAACATTTTAATATTTAAATAAGAAAAAAATTAAATTTGGTTTAGATTAGTGGGTTATTATTAAATTAAATAGAGGGGACATGGGTGAAAATTAATTACAAACCGTCTATGTTAAGTACTAAGATGTAGAAATTAATTTAGAAAAAAATACCCTCTTGGGAAGGATCTCCAATTTCGGAATCAGTTTAAAGCACAGAAAAACAAAAGCGACAAAAGTGGTGCACATATTCACAAAGAACGATTTCACGCCGCCTCCAAAATTTACCTGTGAATCCATGGTTACTCTCGCAAAAATCGGCACAAATACCGTTCAAGTCTTAAATTTGTACTGAAACCAATCTGCATTTGCAGGACGTATTTATAGCTTTCCTTCTGCAACACCCTAAGTAACTTGCATACCATTACCACAACTGCGTTGCAGTTGCTTTTGACTACATATATATTTAAAAAAAACGAGTCGAGAGCAAAAAGCGCAACGGCGCTCTGCAAGTTGTAATGTACACTTTGGTATCTATTTCATCACGTTTACTGTTGAAATTGTCATTTGCGCTGAAATTAATGGGGGATTTGCAAATTTCGACCAACAGAAATGATTGATACTGGAGCAGATGCTAAGGAGTTAAAATTAAAAATAGATTCCAGCAGTGCAACAAACGCGTTTATTTTAGTTCGTCTTGGTTCAAGGTTACGCGGTGCATTCTCCCAATATTTATGCCGAAAAATGTAGGGGGACAGATTTTGCTTTGTGTAATTAATGCTTAACGTTCATGAAATCGAGAAGAATCGATCTTGTGGAAATGCAAAACCACAAATATATCGAAATCTCGTTTTACAAAGGACAAATGGGTATAATGTCCATTGCAGTGGTGCAACGGCTCAAATTGCAAAAACGCCTATCATATGGGTAGTGTAGCATTTTATCTGACTTTGACATTTGCTGGCTCTTAGGCAATTTACTTTAAAATATCAAGTAAGGTCAATTTCTAATTTTTACCCCAAGTGAGGAGAAATAAATAGCGTCGCCAGTTTAGTGCAATTGGTGTAAACACGATTTTGGTCCCTATTTTTACGCAGATACGCAATTACAGGATTGCCAAACACTGCGGCGGCATATTAAAAACAAGTTAAAATCATCCTTTGCACGCACTTGGCTATAAAATATATTTCGCCATCAAATTAAGTACGCGTGTTTTGCTACACCAATTACTCTATTTATTTATACACCAGGATCATCTTTACCTTGCATCAATAAAAAAAAACATCCCAAGGTTGACGATTGCAAACTTGTTCCACTAGTCTCAAAAAGTAAAAAGATCGCCGCAACTCTGTTGCTTCGGCTACTAGCATGGTATAATAAAAGCTGCTAGCATAATTTCTATTGATTATAAACAAAGCAAGGCGTTTTAGCATTGGAAATGCTTATGTTTTTTTTTATAGTTATCTGCGTTTAAATTAAACAATAATTACTGTCGCACTAATTCCTTAAATTCCAGAATACGAATCTGCACAGCAGAGCGAGGGAAATAAACCTAGAAGCTATTTTTTCTGCTAATAATTTTAATTACAAAAATTCCTTTCGGCTCGGCCGATAAGGTGTCGGGCTGATACTACCATGGGAGTAGGGTGTAGGTACACCATTTTGGTCCAATATGGCGGAATTGGCTGATTCCCTACTACTGCATTAGTAGGTACTTCATAGTTGATATGCACATATTTCTTTAGCGTTTCCAATGCTAAAAACAGACGAATATATGATGCGTAAACGCTGCTTCGGTCCAGGTTCCATCAACAGATTAATAACATAGAATATAGAAATAGACGAAAATACTAATAAGCAAGAATAGAATCCGTAGCACTTCGGTACGAGTGGCGACCTCCTTTAATAAGTAGAGACAACCATTAAGTTAAACAGGGAATTTCAGTTGACTTTTCTGCATGTTAAGCCGGCTACAGACACACTATTGTGAGCGCGTACATATCCTTCGGTGGTGTGTAGACAATATCTGATCTCCCTAAAATATCTCTCGAAGATATGTATTCAGTCAATGCTTGAGTACGCGCGTACACGTATCTCAAGGAATGTACGTGTCTGTAGCCAGCTTTAGGGGCGGAACGTTGCCTTAAATAAAATACGGCCCTCTACCTACACTCAAGAGGATTTTCTACACAAATTTGGTGGGCAAGGTGGGAGTGTCTCGTGTACATACAGAGTACATGTGGATAGTGTGACTCATCACAATCTACAGGAAATAGAAACCGATAGCGATAGATTCTTAATGTTTTTAAAAATAAACGCATTATCTCCTCCGTTAATAAATATTGACGAATCGGGAGTCTGATTTACTCATGGTGACAAAGAAAAGTTCCGACGAACTTATTAATCACACCTACAAAGAGAATAAGAACGGTCGTTTGCTCGCACAGAGGAAGTCATTGTACCTATCATTAAACGGAAATTTCACCGTGATTCACACAGAAAATATTTTTCCTCTAAATAAGCTTATTTTTTTTTCGCCGAACAAATTTCTAAGGGGCAATTAAAATTTGCGACAACCGCGATTAATTCCCATCGCATTAATTAATAATGACGCCGATGACATTGATGCGAGAATTAAACTTAATGTACAATGGTTTTCTATTGGAATATATAAAGTATTTTCGGAGCTTATCGGCTTTTATTTATATACCAAGTATAAACATTTAACAATTAATAATCGCAATTAATCACCGCTATCGCCGCATTTCAGTAATTATTTTTGCAAAACGTAATCAACAGACCATTAAAATGTGTTTATGTCGCTACTCTATCCTGTTGATAACTTAATCTGGTGCATGTAATAAATAAACAAAAGACTTCGGACAATTAGTTAAGAAACGTTTGGTTGAGGGTGGTTTTTGGGATTCGCGGATGCCGGCCGTAACTATGACAACCGACGCTAAACTCTCACTATCGATCCAAATTTTCTCTGCATAGCTTCCCTCGGCTGGGGTTCCGCGCGCACTTTCACGTTTGCATTAAAATTAAATAACAATTGAAATAATAATTCATTCGCCTATAAATTGCTTGCAAAATACGGGTTCGATTAGAACGATTAGTACCTATTATAGTAGTATAATCCTACCTCTTCGTTCACTTCCTTAACATCGCCGTTCTTCTCGTCCTTCCCCGGTTTCGATTTGTCTTTCTTTGAGAAAGAAAGGGCTCTAAACGACCATTTCTTCTTTTTCGACTTTTCTTTATTCTTCTTGTTGTTTTCGTTCGTTTCGTCCGATTTTTCCAGAGAGTCGGCCGATTTCTCCGCAACGTCACTCGACTCGTTGAGTTGATTGCCTGTGAAGACGTCGGCGTCGGGCGTTTTTGAACCCTCAGAGTCGGAGACCCCGTTTTCTTTTATCGCCGCTTCGGCATCTTCCTTTTCGGTTTCTTCCTTATCCTAAAATGGGCAAGATGTTGTGATTATCAGGGTGATAGAAACAAGAATGTAAAGATTAGCAATACGTTAACAAATAACAATGATGTTGAACAGGTACGTATCGATGGTTGAATTCCGGAAACCGGAAACGGTGAACATGTCACGCCGAGACAATCACAATTACGTCAGGAAAATGAACGTGCAAAAATAACTGAAATATTCTAGGTAGGTAGGTAGGTACCTACGTGTTTTCGATCAAGGCTCATGGTATCAAACAAAACGAAAACGAGAGAAAATAATAAGCACCTTCCTAACAATAATAAGTAGTTACTTACGGCGTATTCTATTTCGTTGTGGATCGAACCATTGGTGGCAATCTTGGTTTCAAGGTCTGAAATTTTTTCTACTTTTCCCTCACCTTCAATCGGACTTTCGATCTCGCCCTTTTTAGGCGTCGTTGTTATATCCACCGATCTTCTTGATTGTTTCGCACCCATATTGCGTGTATGGAAATTACCTGAAACAAATACAAAGAGGCTAAGTACATCACTACTAGCACTATTGCGAATAAAATGTTATTCATGCATTCTAGTCTAGGCATTATATCCCATAAAATATTATAATATAATCGCCATGAATCATTAAATTTCTATAACACTTGATACACCGCGAATTGAATCATCGACTTACTTTTGCTTATTGTTCATGTATGAAGAACACTACATAAAGAAAACAGTACAAAGACGTACTTCTGCATAAATTATATTTTCTGTCGCTTGTACATCGGAAGCCATTTTTTTTCAAAGCGCGGAAATAATTATTTTGAGATTCGTTATAATGGAAACTCAAATGATTTTTTGCACTCAAATATGTGTGTTAAATTTGTCAAATAACTTTCCTGTATGAAGTAGGTATTCGTTTTTAATGTTAAAAAATTGTTTTCTGCTAAATTTGCAATTTGTCCTATCTCTAAAAATAACGCAATAATTATCGTAGGTTTGGATGTAAGGTTTACATAAAAAAAGACATTATCTTGACCATTATTAACGAGCTCCTAGCGAGTTCATAATTTACTGACTTGATTTTCATAAACACTTTTTAAAATTTTTATTTTGCAAATAACCACTCGGCTGGCCTAAATTGACAAAAAATTGGGTACATCAGTAGAAACAAAGTGTCAAAAGTACCCATAGATCTCATGCGTAAGAAGTTATTCAAGGCCAAAGGTCAAAACTTCACTTTATTGGGACAGCAGTCACATCTATCGGCTATAATGTAAAACGTTTAAAATAGATAATCTTCAATTTAAACGATTTCATGAGACGCTGATGATTTCATTTTCTATTTCAAAGAGGCAGTGCGTGTCTGTAGAAATTGGAAACTGAAGGAAGTTACTATTATTTTATTGCACAGTTGTGTTTTTTATTGAAAAAAAAAAGGTTCGAAGGAACATCTCAATTCATCGTCGATTTTGTTTTCATGTAACATGTCAAGTCTATAGGTAACTAAATATGTACTTGAAAAGATCTCCTGGGTCATTGAAAATTTAATCAGTTCTTCCTTGGATGATTTGATGATAAACATAATACTGAAAACATAATTGAAAAATTCGAAATCGTTCGCGAGTTATCATGTATACAGACGGGCGGACAGAAAGTCCAAAACTCGGTCCAAAATCATGAACTCGCTTTTAGGAGCTCGTTAATAAATCCATCCTTGATGTGGTTGTAAATGTATTAAATAGAATCAACACTCCTAGTCAGTACTCTCTTATTCAGTACAACATTTTTTTGTTAAATTGTCGTGGTGACTAAGGAGTTTGGATGCTATTTAAATATGTAACAAAATTCGTTTGCTTCAAATTAACAAAAAAAAAGTTGCGTGGCCCGGGGGGAAATCTTACTTTTCATATTTGGCCCGTAGTTAGTTAGTTTTTTTTTTCTAAATAAACTTTAGCCCGCTCCGGATTTTTTTAAATCTTCTAAACGGAATTTTACTCAGCAGCAAAACGTTGGCCATTTAACTTAATATCCATCTTGAATAATAACAAACGCGAGAACAAACGTATCCATACAATCGCATTCAATTTGAAACCCACTGTATGTATACAAACTTGTGCCCCTTGAATAAAAAATAGGTATTTTATATTTATCTTAAATCTTTTTGTTGAATGTGGTCATAATTCGAAAAGTGCACCAAAGGAATGAGTGGCGATTTTATTTTGCACACATTGCATCTCTTGAGGTATGTCGGACCATTTTTGCAATCTAAATAAAAGGTATTTTTTTAAACGAACTTAGACCCTTAATTACCTAAACAAATTAAAAATGAAATGGCACTTAAGTCACTGCAAGGTTGATGTTCATTTAAGCTCTTTTTAAAAACGAACGTGACGTTTACAGCAGGTAACTAAAATGTTTATAAAGGCCTTTTTAAATCTACGGTTTATTTTCAAATATTTTGATAGATGTTAGATATGAACTTCATATACAGAAGGCCGAGGCCTCCGAATACGTGCCCTGTAGCACAAATTTACAATTCCAGGGCAGAGACATGGAAAAACAAATTTCATTTATTCTAAAATCAGAAGACGAATACCAAAGATCATATTGATCTTTGCGAATACGCTTGAAGTAACTTTACAGGGCGTCGCAACAACTACGCCCCTACATCCCTAATGTTTCATCCATTAATTCAATGACCTTGAAACTTTTTCCAATAGGAAGCAACATACTTTTGGATGTAACTAACCTGATAATTATTCGCACTATAAACACTCAATATGTCGCATTAAATGCAATTTTAACGTTATACGCGATTTACATTGCCGATACCGAAAAAACGCGTTGCACAAGAGTATTACAGTACCATCTTTATCACACTACCCGAAAACAAAAACCCTTTCAAATCGACGAACTTGGAAGATCTACCATACGAAGAAGAGAAGTGACTCCAAACCGGCTAGTAAAGAGAAGAGGGGAACGAACTGTGTGTATTAAGTCCAATAATAATTTTAGTACGTAAGCACTATTCAAGGTCCTTTGATACAACAAGGATACACGATAGGGAATAGAAGAGTAAATAAATCACTCCTTAACATTCCACTGTTATCATCTTGTTACCGTTGGTTGTTTAGGCTTTCTGCAATTAGTAATTAGTTAAAAAAATATGAATTTCCATCATCAGGATGATATCTTATCACCTGCTGCTTGTATTTCCTTCCTCTTGCACAGGATACTGCACTATCATTAATTTATATATACACAAGTTCCGAGAGAAACGTAATTGTGGAGTCTTTTCTGCGATCTAAATATATACCCATTATCTTGTTTTTGTCGAAACGTAAAATGACAAATGAAGAATTTTATTCGTACATTATTTTTTCGGGCGTGGGATATGTAATGTTTTGCTCTAAAAAAAACAAGAGCTAGCCGCTATGAAAAGAGATTCTTTTAATTTGGTCAGATATGGTATGCGATTTACAGTTCCATTTTGTACTGACTCGCAAGAAGATGAATAAAAAAGCGTTCTCCTGCGTAAACTTGGCATCGTGACCGAGTCTCATGTTCATACTATACAGGGCGATTCTATAGCAAGTCAATGGAACGAATCAAGAGGACGTAAAATATTTAAAAAAAAATGTTACAAAAACGAGCGGAAATAATAATTTGTTTTTAAGCTTCCTGTCGCCGGATTGGAAATCTGATTAAAATTCAGTTTTCAAGCGTTGGACCGAGGTTAGTGTAATGTCCACTACGTTCACTAATTGGTTTTCTCGTTTATACATACATACTCGTTTCACCCCAGTAACAATAATGGTGAAGACTCTCTACGGGATGAAATTATCAAATCATCTAACAAAAGGCTTTGACCAATTGTTCTCTTGAATTATTCAACACGCAAACCAGACAATCGACAAAGGAATTACTTATGTACGTCTGTATAATTCTAACGAACGACGAGAGTTATGAACTTCTTTCACTTTTTTCGCCTATCCGCCCGCATTAGAAGCTGAAGTTAACCTATACACTATACATCGAAAGTCAACACAGATGGAACATGTTTGAACATGAAAGAATTAAATTAAATTAAATATACTTATATTTCAGGAGGAGTAGCAATACATTTTTTCTCTTCATTATTATTTTCTGTGTTCATTTTTGAGAAATAGGAATTCGTCTTACCAGGCATGAAGATCAAAATGAAAAGATGATTTTTAATGGATGTTTTATGTCAATTGTATTTTTTTCAAAATTTAAAAAATATAAATAACTGGACACTTCATTCAAGCGACATCTGTAAAATTGAAAAGAGTGACTTTTAAGCAATCCGCGATGTAATTGCTTAAAACCTAGTACTTAATAGCAAAGACACTTTGACGTGGTCTGTGTTCTTCATAGAATTAGTATAATTCTATGGTGTTCTTTCAGATGCCAGCTGAGGCACACCGTCGATAATAAGTTACAAGCTGTGTATTGTTTACTTAAATAGCTTCGTGATTATTGCAGCATTTAAAATAAAAGATAACCTCACCCAGCAAAAGAAATGTACGACTAATGCATTCTACAACAACAATCAAAGGTTATCAAATTCTTTTTGCATTAATTTAATTACAAAAGCTATGAAAACACTCTCGTCCATCATTATCACTCCAGTAAAAAAAATGTATAACAATGAATTATTGATAAATCGATGTACAAAAGTAGGTAGGTATTATTACATGTTTGTTAAAGTAAATAATCGCTGCTATACGAATAAAGTCAGTTGGCAATAGAATCATTGACATTTAATTATTTATTTTTACCATTGAATAGCCCTTCCTCTACCTACAATGAGAGATTTGAGCTCGTGGCGTTTATACATGCAACAAACAAAGAGATAAATTTCCTTTCTATTTAATTAATTTTAACGGACGGTCCCATTTATTAACCCTCGGGAAATATTAATTAAAAATATTGTCAGCAGTGGTTCCTTTTTTAAAAAATACGTTTGGCATCTTTGAGATATGTCAATTGTGTCAAAGTTTGACATGCGGGAATTTTATTAATATGAAAAGACATGTGGGGACAAACACCCTTCAGACAGCTGTCTCGACGCAAGGACAGACGAAACCCACAAACCTAAACATCTACCCCCATTCCACCATATGCTTAAAAGAATCAATTCCACACCCGCAAACGTTATTAAAAGTACGTAACGAAATTCGATGTCACCATTTAATAACTCCGAAAACGCAATTATGGCGAAGTGGAGAGATTAATCACGCATAAAAGGCGGATCTACCACAAGTTTGGTTTAAAAAAACATTCTAATGTCTACCGGTTTTGCATGTATACTTTGAAACGTAAATAATACAAGACGTGCGAAGATCAAAATTAAACAGAATCTCTCCCCGTTAGCAAAACGAGGGTGTTTCATTGATAAGGCACTATAAATCTTACCTTTTATACAAGTATTCCTATAAAAATGAAAACGAATAAACAATTCTACACACACGAGTCACGACACCGACCAACTGAGCGCGCACCGTTAACGGAAAAATATGGCGGCTCAAACCCCCTCCGTTCCCTAATCAACCAATTCTTTGCAACTATTGGACAATTTGACCGAACCCGAATATGCAGCCAACACTAGAAAAATTAAAAATCAACTCGAACAGGGTGTGGTATGCACGAAAATTTTCAAAGAATTTTACTAATCGCGGAACTTATCAAACCTTTGATGTATTTAGTATATCAAACATTCGATATTAATGGGGAAGTTAAATTCTATTAATTTTTAACATGATAAATTATAATTCGTCACGTACGCTTGTTTTTATGATGGCGTTTGCACCTGCTTTTTAGTTTACCTCTAAAGTATCTATTGAAGCAGAAAGTGATAAATTAAACATTACTAGTCTTACAAATCAATTATTATTCTTCTTTCTGGTCAGTAGGTACAGATTATACACATGAGGTTGACCTAGCTATGATGCTTTGTGAAGCGCTGCAAGCTTTATAGGGGAATCGATGGTGTCCGTCTGTCCCTGTCCGTGACCACGATAACTGCCAAACGATTGCACCGATTCTTTTCAATCTTTGCACAGTTCACGTCCATGCCACATGTAACAAGCCTATTGAAAATGGGTAAAATCCAATGGCAAACGCTTGAACCCATTTAATTTATAGTAAAGTTAGTTAATAATAATATAATGTCCACCCCCAGCGGCAGAGCGGCAGAACAAAGCGATACAAGCTTTATAGGGGAGTCGATTATGTCCGTCTGTCCGTAAACACGATAACTGTCAAACGCTTGACCTGATTTGGTTCAAACTCTGCACAGTTGACCTCTATGCCACATAAGTAATTAAGCCTATTGAAAATGGATCAAATCCAAGGAACCCATGGGGTCAGGCCTCTCTGTCTCTGCCAAACGCTTGAAACTATTCAGTTCAAACCACGGTGAATAATATGAGAGGTGGTCCGATAGCCTGCATAGCACGCCTATAGTTTAGTGAAGCGTAAAGTTCGCGATATAACTGGCTTTCATGAAAATAGGTTTTATTGTTTAAAATCACGAAAGAGCGACTATTGCAATGGAGTACAAGAATTCCGAGGAAAGATCGGGAATTGAATATTAATGATTAGAAGAAGAAATTATTTAACTAAAATATAAATAAAGTTCCTGCCCTCGTATTAGCGGCTGCTAATATAATATAATTCCGAAAGTAAAGAATGTTAAGTTTACACAGTACCTAAAACTGGTAGAAGGAACAGCTCCGTGTTTATTCCCCAATTGCCCTAAGTGTGTTATGTTTTGACTATCCCACCTTTACAGATTTTCTTCAGCTGTTCCGGATGATTTCAGTTTTATTTCTTTGCTTAAACCACCAAAATTTAGAAGCTGTATTCATTCATATTCATATTTTTTATTTGTGTTGAATATACATAAAGTATTTACACATGTCACAATAAGCAAGAGATAACAATCAGATATAACACACTTAAACAAAACATTTAGACTCTAAAAATTCTCTGGTAGAGAGAAGAATGCTTTTCCGATTAGCCACTTCTTTACTGTACGTTTGAAGTTATCATACTTCAAAGTTGTTATTTTGTCGGGAAGATGATTATAATAATTAATAGATTGCCGACAATGACTGTTTAGGGTTCTTGTTAGTCGGTATTGGTTTGTGTACAACTTAACTGCTTCTACAATTCTAGATAATGACATACAGAATTCGACGAGCGAGCGACAAGCGGAATTAAAAATTGCATAATAGCTATTTATTTTAAGATTGAATACCCATGTAGGTATTATCGCGATACGTAAAGGTACGTTCTCCTATAAATTCGCTGGTCGCCGATAGCGGCTACCAGGTAGCTGCTACCAAGTCTCCAAGACTGCAGCCAACGAAATGAAATGAGATTGTTCTCCTACAAGCTACGTGTAGTGTAGCTGCTATCAGCGACCGTCCCCTGGTCGTTGCTCGCCAGTCATTTGTCTGCTTCGCGAGCAGACGAGCGACCCAGTTCGCAGCAAATTAGTTCATTTTGGTTGTGGGTCTAGGTTGTAGAGTCTGAATATACTATAACTTCGAATAATAAATAAATAACTAAATTTTTAAAAAAAACTCTTGTCATTGTCTTTTAGATGATTGTTATTAAAAATGATTGGAACTTTCGGTCCGTCTGTTCGAAAACATGGGTAGTTCTTACTTTCTGCGTCTCTTATTTTCCACATTAGTATCCCAACTGAATTCGCAGTTCAGAGTAGACACCTTGTTGGGATATAATTCTCCAGTCAATTTGAAACAGGCTTCGTCACGGTGATGTTAAGAAATGAAACTCTTTACAGTTAAAGTTATTTACGCTATTTGTCATACCTACCGACACTTTTAGTTACCTACTTTCTGAGCTAACATCCCATATTGCAGATTGAAAAGCTTAAAGCAGTTAATTGGTTTACGTCAACCGAATTTTAATACAGAATGTCACAAAAATATTGCATTCTGGTTAATAAAAACTATATAATAGTAAGCTTGTTGTTCAAGCAATAGCTAGTTTATTTATTGATTAGATCTAAAAAACTAACAAATAATAAGATGCAACATTTAGGATTGATACGCTACAAGAGCTTGCTCTAAATCATGAATTAATCGATTAACTTGGTCTAAATTCATCTCAAAATTAAACGTATTTCTAACATCATTTTGCTTTTTGAAACAATGTAAATCGACTTGTAAAAATGGTTCTCGCAACGTATCCAGTTTGGAACTACCCATAATCCACTTCAATTTCCAATCGATATTTTCGACAACATCCTTACTGCCTTTACGTACTTCGTCACGCAAAACAACCTGAAATATATCATTCCTTCGAATGTTGTAACACTCCTCGATTTGTCTTGCTAACTGAGGAGCCAGATTCAAATGATTTAAAGTTAGTTCTTGGGAATGATTTGATATGTTTGCTTTGTAGAGATGTTGAATGAAGTTTTTTGCTGCGGTCTGGTCTTCTTTCGCCCATTCTACCTCGTCGAAGTTAAAGCTGGTATTAGTTTGTGCAACTAATTCGTCCACGCAGTGGTGAATAAACTGCAAGTTATTAATTTAGCGATGCAACTTTTAATTACTCCTTTACTTTACGTGGTACAATACGTCAGCATTAGGAATTTTTGAAAATGAAGTCGCCATGTTTGTTTCCCTCCAGACCCAGAGTGACCAACACCAACAAAAATAATTTTATCACAAGAATTTGCAAAATTTTTGGGAATTTTAAATTTATCCTCAGAATTAAACTCATTTTTATCTTGTACATTATGCTTTAGGCTAATTCAATGCACTAAAATTACACTTTCTCGATGAGTCAGTGATCTTGCTCAAAAAAGTAACTAATAGTGACATATAATTTGCAAGGTTGGTATAGTCCGGTAAACGATTTTATCATTTTGGTTATGCTTGTGCTTTGCACTTTGCAGTGGTAAATTCATTATTTTTCTTCAATCTTGATTTTATTTTAGCGTTTCAATAAAATGGCCGAGTATTTGGCCTCAATTTTTGGGACAGAAAAAGATAAGTAAGTTGATTTACAGGAGTTGTATGCATAAGACATTGCACCACTGTTCACAGGGTGAATTGCTCCTTCTACTTTAAAATAGGAGCTTGTCGTCATGGTGATCGCTGTTCTCGTATCCACAATAAACCTACCTTTTCTCAAACATGTCTCTTACAAAATTTATACGTAAATCCGCAGAATTCAGCTAAATCCGCCGACGGAAGTCACTGTAGGTAACCTTCCATGTTTACGCTAGTATAAGACTTTACTTGTAGTGGTTGCAAATGTGTCGGATGAGGAAATGCAGGAGCACTACGATAATTTCTTCGAGGATGTGTTTGTGGAATGTGAAGACAAATATGGTGAAATTGAGGAGATGAACGTTTGTGACAATTTGGGTGATCACCTAGTCGGTAATGTTTACATTAAGTTCAGACGTGAGGAAGATGCGGAACGGGCAGTCAATGACCTGAATAATCGTTGGTTTGGCGGACGGCCTGTCTACGCTGAGTTAAGTCCAGTCACCGACTTTCGTGAAGCTTGTTGTCGCCAGTACGAAATGGGAGAATGCACTCGCTCTGGCTTTTGCAATTTTATGCATTTGAAGCCGATATCACGCGAACTGAGAAGGTCGGTGTGTTAATGTTATGTTTATCTCGTTTCATGTTATCTTGTAGATATTTATATTCGCGCCGTAAGCGTGGTGCGGGTGCCCCACCCACAGGGCGACGTTCACGATCTCATTCACCTCGTAGACGGTCTCGTTCAAAAGGTCGCAGTCGATCCCCACGCCACAGACGAAGTGGGAGGTATTAATTGAGTAATGAGCATTTTTATGTATAATTTGTTTTGACTTTTCAAATGGTAATACCTTATTTTGATAATATAAAAACATACTTCCCTGTATCAGTAGCTTTTATTGGTCTTCTTTCTGAAATAAATATAATTTTAATGTCCAAATCTGTTTCATTCTTATTTTTCTTTTAAAAATTGGCTTGATAGTCTAATATATTTGACAATGCCTATAAAAACTATACAGGGTGTCCCTAAAAGGTCTGTACAACGCGCTACCAGGGGTTCTTGGTATCAAAATAGGACGATTTAACCCAACTTACCTCTATCCAAAAGTGCCTCGGTAAGGCGCTATCTACCGCCAAAGATTAAAAAAAAAAATCGTTATTTTTATTTTATCGGAAAATGGTTTTGCCGATTAAAATGAAATTCGGGATGTGAATATCTAATGTAAAAAGGGTCTTTGTGATATCATCGTTTTGATTGTAGTTGCTTAGGTGGTAAAATACTGACCATCCACATCTGAAGAGGTCTAAAACTTTTTAACTACTATTTTGACGGTTCTGAATTTTTAGACACTGATAGACAGTTTACTTGCAAGCATTTTTTGTCTCTTGATGAATATCGCTCTCTGTGATGGTTTACGAAAAAAAAAAAATTTAGGCATGATGAATGGCATGCACCATACATGTGATTGTTCCTCAAAAAATCAGAAGATGGCTGTGAAACCTTAGAGTGGCGTAACGTTTGTTTGTTGTTTCTTAAACTTGAACCATTTACGTTTTGCTTGAAGACTTAAAATTTCATTGTTAAAATTGTAATATGGCCTTTCAATACAGTAACGCAAAGTTAACTGATATGCTATTAGTGTTTGGATACTGTTGTGGAAATGGTCGCCAATGCGTTAGGGAGTATACTCACAGGTTTCCAAATCGTCATAACCTACTTCTTGCTTGCACTTATGGTTTTTGAGGAACAATCGCATGTATGGTGCATGCCATTCATCATGCCTAAATTTTTTTTTTTTTTCGTAAACCATCTCAGAGAGCGATATTCATCAAGAGACAAAAAAATGCTTGCAAGTAAACTGTCTATCAGTGTCTAAAAATTCAAAACCGTCAAAATAGTAGTTAAAAAGTTTTAGACCTCTTCAGATGTGGATGGTCAGTATTTTACCACCTACATAGCAACTACAATCAAAACGATGATATCACAAAGACCCTTTTTACATTGGACATTCACATCCCGAATTTCATTTTAATCGGCAAAACCATTTTCCGATAAAATAAAAATAACGATTTTTTTTTAAATCTTTGGCGGTAGATAGCGCCTTACCGAGGCACTTTTGGATAGAGGTAAGTTGGGTTAAATCATCCTATTTTGATACCAAGAACCCCTGGTAGTTCGTTGTACAGACCTTTTAGGGACACCCTGTATAGCCGAAACAAGCCGCAAACAAAAAACTTTTGGGAAAGACAAACTCGATAATTTGAAACTAATATATGGCATTCACGATTGTTTTAAACACACAGTAAGTGAAGTTTTTTTGTTTTCAGTTTGGCTTTAGGTCTTAGATCATATAGTACCTTCGTATGTTTCGATACAGTTCAACTTTGCAAAATTTTACGTTTTATGTATTTCTTACGTATACGTTCATTGTAAACAAGCACTAACTAATTTAATTACATGTATATATAGAAAATGTAGCTGACAACAGTGCTCCGTTGTCATCATTTATAACCCTAAATATTATATTTATTATGACAAATTACACTACTGTCAACTAAAATGTGAAATTTTCATAGATAATTTGAAACAAACGGGAACGTATACTCTGTTCAGTAGTAAACATTGTTTCACATCGGTTTGGACCTTAGATTAGGAAAGAGTATGGATACCGAGTATGCCGTACAGCCCGTGTATGAATCGTGTTCACTTTCTTATCAATATAATATGTTAATTTAGAGGACATCGAGTGCTAGTAGTGAAAAAATAGTATATATACCACGGCAGACAAGTCTATTATTGCCTTCGCCCCTTAACCCCTCAGCGCAAGCGCCTCGAGATGTAATCTTGGTGCTCAGGAAATAATAGTGGACTTCTCTACCTTGATATATAATATACAATTTTTGCGAAGGATCAAGGGGCCCATTGGTATGTATTTGAAGTTCAACGTACGTTAGTGCGCTTGACAAAGGCAATATTCTAATTGGCTAATGCGTATTTATTTAATCAAAAGTAAGCTTCTAGATATTCATGTAGGTACACGGGTCATTAAATGCTATTCTATATTTTTTAAATTTACTTTTTCGTATTTTGATTAGATGTCCTTTGAAAACGAAAGAAATTCTAAACTGTGAGAATGGGCGTTTTAAAAAAAAGGTAATATGCACTTGGTGAAAGTATTGAGGACTATTTTGTGTCTTGGAGATCCTGTAGTATTCTTTTCTTATATCTCTTACGCATGCTGTAAGTGCGAAATTGGTACTGTGATCAAATAAACTTTAGTATACAAAAATATTCGGATACTTTATTACCATGAGAAGTATACCTACTTTTGCTTCCATGCCTTGCACGAGCATTGAAAAAAATTGATAGCATTTGAAGTGGATAATTAATTTTTTTTTAATGCCCTTCATCTTGCCATAGAAAGTTCATTATCATCTATACCTGTATGTCATGCAAGAGTGATTTCTTAAAACCACAGAAATTCAAGGGTACTTCCTTGGAAATAGTTAATAAATATCTCACCAACTTGAATATCTTTAAAAATGGATTTAGCATTTAAGCCAGTAGACAACGCAATTTTAACGGAATATTTCACAAATATATTTCGACACGGTTACATACAAGTTAAAGGCATAACTTTACCAAAGCGTTTCTTGGATTTTCACGATGTTATTAAGAACTTCACCGTTTACGATGATGATCTGTGGATTTGTAGTTTCCCCAAGTCAGGTAATAATATAATATAATAATAATATAATGTAATGTGTTTCCGAAATAACTGACTAGGTACAACATGGACGCAGGAAATGATCTGGATGATAGCGAACGATTTGAATTTTGAAGAAGGAAAAAAATGTATGGGAGATAGATTTCCGTTCCTAGAGTAAGCGAGGGACTAATTAATCATACTTACTGTTGTAAACTTTGCAGCTATGAATTTTTGTTCGACTACACGCGCGTACGTGACAAAATTGAAGCCTTTGATCCACCTGTTTATTTTGAGCACTCTGTTAATTTTATACAGAATCTTCGACGACCACGGCTGATTAAAACACATTTACCTTGGTTTTTGTTACCTGAACAAATTCAAAGTGGAGAGAAGCGTCCCAAAGTAAGTGGTTGGCACAACAACTTGTAACACCATCACAAACAATTATTCCATTTCAGATTATACACATTGCGAGAAACCCACGGGATGTTTGCTTGTCGTACTTTCATCATTGTAAATTATTTGAGGGTTACACAAGCCACCTTGATCACTTCACGCAACTTTTCCTTACAGGAAATGGTAATGAAAAAATGCAGATTGAAGTGAGTGCAATTCATCTCTGTATTGTAGTGTCTTACGCGCCTTACTGGACTAATGTCTTATCCTACTGGGAGAAAAAATCCGAATTGAATTTTCTATTTCTCAAGTTTGAAGAGCTAAAAAGTGACCTAGCCGGTGCGATAAGACGAGTTGCAACTTTTTTATGTAAACAACTAACTGACAATGAGGTCTCCCGGCTTGCTGCTCATTTAAGTTTTGAAAATATGAAAACCAACAAGGGAACAAATTATGCGTCACTTATTGATTTACATAGAAGGCATAATTTAGTCTGCGAAGAAGGGACGTTTATAAGAACTGGAGAAACGGGAAGTTACAAGCTAAGGTATCCCCAAGAATTATCAACCCAGTTTGATGAGTGGGTTAAGAGTGGAGATGTGGATCACAAGATGGGATATTAAAATTTTAATTTTAAAACTATTTTATTATGAGTAGTTATTGCATAATGTATATGTTGATGTCATAAACTTTGATTACCTACTTTTCCTCCAAATGCAGATTTGGTTATTAAAACTATTATCAAATAACAATATTATATACTAACCTAATTGGTAAAACTCATCTTTAATTTCATCGTAAACAATTTTAATACCAAATAAACTGTCTTGATTATGTAATTACTTAAATTTCTGTTGCTTGATATCAAGACGTTTACATTTTTTTAATTAGATCCAAATGTTATGGCTTTATAGCATTTAATTAGTGTGCTTATACCTCAAGAGTAAGAAATTCTTACTCTAAGGCTTATTCCATTTACTTTACTTTTGTTGGGTTCTATAGATATGCTAGTGTGAGTAATCTTGGGACAGTTGACATTTTTTCGATAAATTGTACGCGTACAACACATCAATCTACAAATGTGTTTTTATTGTTGAAAGTTGCAACACTTGTATACATACTCAGGGATAATTTAGTTCTGATTCCAAATAACTGTGGATATCTAGGAGTAATATACGCTTTGCACTTGTACCTATTTGGTGATGTAAAATTAGTAAAACAAATCGCTAAAAGGCTAATGTTAGAACTGATACATCCATATATATTAAGATGCTAGCCGTTGTCTAATTGTCATGTCATGTCTTAGGCGATAGGCCAAGTTTCCTCTCTGCGTTCTCTATTCAAGAATTAAAATGATACGTTTTGCCAAACTAATGCTAATCATTGATCTAGGATGTTACATAGGCTCGTAGGAGCTTTTATTTCTTGTTTTATGATTAAACGGGTTGATTGCTAACTAAACGTGCATTCTGTGATCTCATTTTTTATGAATTTGTATACAAGTTTGGCGTCGGTGACGTCCTTATTATTTACACTTTATCTCAATTTTTTTTTCTGTCCAGTTCGAATTCACCATACAGCATCTTTGTATCAGAAATTGTCAAGTCCCTAACAACCTCCACACTTATATATAATATAATAAAATTCGATACAGAACTGCTGTTCGTCAGGAAAAGTATTAGAAAACTCTGGAAGGAACTATACGTATTTCAAAAGGTGTATAAAAGACCTTTGAATACGTCGAAATCGATTTCCAGAGCATTGTTTGTTGTGAAAACATTTTCTTTTTGCACTGATAAAAATCGATTTCTTTTATTTCCATTTTTTTGCTACCCATATTCACACTTTATATTGTATATATTTTCTACTATATTTGTTGCTATAATGCATGAATACATGTTTACCATATGATGATGCTTGATGGAAATCGCATATTAATAGCTTTGTTTTATTGCGACCTCAACCTTTATATCATAAATATGCTTCCTTGTTATATATAAAACCTTTTTAATGGCTGTGTTTTAAAGTGTCTATGTGTTTAACTTACACACACACAACGCCATGTTTGCATCTATCCTAGGCAAAATACCACAATATTCTACGATTTCGTCAAAGTAAGTACCTATAGTATACTGAAATTGCTTGTGCATAAATTTGTTTTAGATGTTCGTTAAAAGAATGTCGAAAAGTTAAGAAAGTAGAGAACTCTGATGAAATCGGCGAAATTATTCATCGGGACTTTTTAGATCCGTTTTGTAATGAGTATGTATTAATTGGTGAGGAAGAGACCTCTTTAGGTATCAATTATTTGCAATTTGAAGAAGAAATTAGAACTTTCGAAATTCGCGATTCAGATATTATTGTCGCTTCATATCCCAAGGCAGGCACTACATGGACCCAGGAGTTGGTGTGGTTAATTGGAAATGATTTAGACTTTAAAGCGGCAGAAGAACACTTAGACAAACGATTTCCTCATTTCGAGTATAACACCTACCAAAGGTTTCCGTACTTTACTAACATTTTTAAGATTATGCACCATAGTAAATTTTGCTAAAATGACCGAAATGTTAGGATCTACACGTCCAGAATACATAGGTAATTCAATTAACTATTTGAGAGATTTAGAAGGGACTCGTTTCATTAAGACACATTTAACATATAACTTATTACCAGAGCAAATTCTTAATGGGAATAGAAAACCAAAGGTAAGCCTTCTCGCAATGTTGTAATGTAAATCACTTAGAACTTTAGATTATATATGTCATGCGGGATCCAAAAGACGTATGCGTGTCTTATTACCATCACGGTAGGCTCATACAAGGGTGGCGTGCCGACTTTCAAAACTTTTCCAAAGTATTTCTCTCAGAAAAAAGTATAAGACACTTTTACCATGTTTTTAATTATACAAATCAATTGCAGTTATGTTTGGCTCTTATTGGAAGCACGTATTAGGATATTGGGAACATCGAGACAAACCTAATGTGTTAATACTTACATATGAAGAGATGAAAAAGGATCTTCTATCTGTTATAAGGAAAACTGCCCAATTTTTAGATAAGAAATTGAACGAAAACAAAATACCGCAACTGTTGAAGCACTTAAGTTTCGAATCTATGAAAAACAATCGAGCCGTTAATCAGCAAGATAAAATTGAAAGTAGAATGAAACACAAGTTGGTGCCAGAGCAAGGTGCATTTATGAGGTCCGGCACTTCTCAAAATTATAAAGGGGAAATGTCTGAAGAATTGATTTTAAAATTTGACGAATGGACAAAAAAATCAATCTCTGGCAGTTCATTCGTAACCGAGCCCATAGCAGACTTATGTAAGTGCAAAGGCATACTAACGTTTTCAATGACTATCTGCATTTTAGATCTGAATACTTCTCAAAAATCTGTTCCAAAAATGTAAATGACAGTTATTGATGTTCCCCTTTACAGATATTGTACATTTGTAATTTTGTACCATAAAATTAAAGTAGGTAATTTCTTATGCAAATAATGGTAAGAAAGTTTATTCACCCGTCAAAGCATTATTGACTTTCCCATATCTTTATATTGCTTTTATATTATTAAATAGAGCAAGAGTCTGACGTAAGCCCCTTACTCACCTGTAAGTAGGTACATATAAAACTTCTATGCCCAAACAACACGCCCTTTTGAATTTGATTGTCCTCCAGGTAATACTATACCTACCTACAAATACCAGCCACTAGCCTGTGTGACATCCTACGTCGACAACCAGCATTAGTCTGGCGAAATGCAGAAATTACTAAATAATGTACAAAATAATTATGCATGGACCAGGAATCGAACCGAGCCGCCCACGTAGCAGCTACAACGATTACACTAGCGACGACGACGGCTAACATCTTAATTGATATGGATTATCCTCTCACTAAATTTTCAAATCAAAAGCTCCAATTGTGGTATTCTTTATACTTTAATCTTTGTCTATTCATTAATGGCCGTTTGCACCGCCAAATTTAAGCGGGGCTTAGCTTAAAGTCCATGGCAACCATTATCTCAATAATCGTTGCCATGGAATTTAAGCTATGTTTAAGCTAAGGTCCGCTTAAATTTGTCGGTGCAAACGGCCATTAATGAATAAACAAATAGCTATTGCGACATATTGTCCTATCTAGACTTCACTCTGTGGCACGCCATCATAGCCATGTTGATTTAGCAAGATCTAGTTACCATAGATGTTTTGTTGTGAAATGAATGTACTTAAAACTGACTTTGATTTTAAAATTTTCTTGTAAATTTATGTAAAAGTGTAGAGTGTGACCGTCATAATTTTTCTTTTTTTGTCCACTATCTGATTCCATAAAAATTCAAGAAAGAAGCTAGTAAACCTGTAGCTTCTACATCTAGCGTGCTAGGGGAATTCTGATAACAAATTCAGATTCACCCAAAAAAGTGCCCGCATAGAATTGGTTCCAACAGTGACCGTCCATTTCTGACCGTTTAAGCTAGCCAAAAGGAAAACAAAATTTGACATTTTCATTTTTTTGGTGATATCTCAAATGGACAGTACGTGCCAATGCTAAGCAGGAATACTACAAGTGAGAGAGAAGGGAAAACTAATGGCCGTATGCACCGAAAAAGTTTAATGGCCGTTTGCACTGATAAATTTAAGCGGAGCAAGCTTAGCTTAAAATCCATGACAACGATTATTGAGACAATGGTTGCCATGATCTTAAGCTAAGCGCGTGTTTAAATTTTTACAGTGCATATGGCCATAACAGGGCAGAAGCTGTGTACAGTTACACATCTAATTGGTTCTTTCAATTTAACTTGAATGTGATCAACACTCAATAGAAGCGCGATATCAAAAACTTGCCCTCTTAGTTTTCCCTTCTCTTTCACTTGCAGTATCTGCGCAGTCCATTTTTTATGTGTCCATGATTTGTATGCAACATTTGAGATGCCTTTTACTATCATGTAATTAATACATTTACATACTAATAAAAAAAACAAACAGAGATAAAAAATAATAAAGAAAAAGAATATATTTCATCTACTATTCAATTCATATTGACGTACTTACTTAATATAAATTTAAAAAAAAAGTAAGTTCTACTTTTAACGAGAAATATAAAAATAAATCACTCTGACTTCAGTCTCTTTACTGCCATTTCGCTGCCTTGAGAGTTTGAGTCTTCCGAAAATGTGTTCATATGAGATGAGAAATCAGTTGGACCCTGCGAATCGCTCACAGTTGAAAAACCTGCAATACAAAGATAAAACTTGTGTAGCTATATTACTGACGTACAAGTGTTCGAATCTTCTGTGACCATACTAAAACTGGAATTACTCGATTCAACTGTTGCAGTTTTGCGACCCAAATTCTCCTTATTCGCCTCCTTATGTTTACACTTTTTTCCTTCGCTGTTTGCTACTGGGACCCACTTGTAAATCTTCATCGTGGTCTCGCCAATAGTCACCCATTTCTTCTCCCTATATGCGTTACAGTCAGGAGTCTATTTTGTCAGGGAAGTCTAAACCTACCAGTGTCGAACCCGATCGACCACTTGCATAATTTTCTTGATATCATCTTTGGCTCTACTGCGAGTCTCCGCCCGAAATGAACGAGACATGGTCTTTATCATCTATTAAATTCGAAAATAGGTTGTATACATTTATTTATTTGAATCGATCATCAAAGATAGCGGAACGCCATAACTTGTTGTGGTTATGTTAATCTGAAATGAAGAAGATGGTCAAGGTCTAACTAAACTCTATAATCACTTGCAGATGTGTTGCACATTGACTCCCTCGGTACTGCGCATACGCACGCGCGCTTAAATTTGAATTTCATTTAACGCACTCGAAATTAATAAAGCATATTGTTTAGTTCACTGTCTTCCCTGAGGCTTTGTTACACGAGAATTAGAAGTCCTCAGGGGAGAGGAATGCGGTAACCCTGTCTAGAGGTCAATAAGGCCCTCTTGATGTGGGACAATCCTTGGTCAGTGATGGTTGGAGGTAGCGAGTCCTCCGTTACAGATTGAGTGGTTTTTGTATTAAGTCCAACTCGACGCTCCCACGAGTATTAGGCTTTTCAACGGGATCTGGCAGTTTCCCCTTACCATCAGAAGGCTACTTGAAACTGAGAGGCGCCCGGTAACCAGAGTTCGCTGTCCAATGACCAAGTTCCCCCTTGGCCAGGCAGTCCTTTCGGCGTCAGCTCTTCTACCCTGACTTGGATTTGGTTCGCTATACTGTCATTCGGAAATCTCATCAGAGTTCCGTTGGGAGCGTTGAGATCGTTACCAGGGAGCACACTAGGAGGTAGACAAACGGCTAGTCAGGTATCGCTAAAAACTGAGGAAAGTTTTTGTGGTTGTATTTTGGTTCCATGAAATTGCTTTGATTACGTTTTGGATTAATAATGACACACCGACATTCGCCCACGTATGATGGATGATGTATACCAATAAAGGGGAAGCAGAGAAGTTATTTTCGCCATTTCTGTGTGAAAACGTTTTGCAATAGCAACAGTTTTTAGATCTTGGGAAGTAAATTTGCCATCGCTTTAGAATTCCGGGAATAACTAGTAAACAGAAAGCCGGATGCATTTGATTGGACCATTTTTTGAAACGGGCGAATCGTAGCGAGTCTTGCAGCTGTGACGTCATGATCACTATCTTCGTCACGTGACCAACTATGTCGTTGCTGCCGTTCCGAGCCTGTTGTATTTTTTCGGTTTGCTGCTAATTTACGAAGTGCGATATTAAAATAAACATAAAAAAGGTCAAATAAAAGACGGGAACAATTCTGGCACATAGTTCGTTTCGGTTCATCATACGTAAATCGGTGTTAAAACGTAATATTAAACTACAAAAAGTTATGGCGTCCCTTCTCCTTTTCGTACGAATTTAAATCGGCGTTTGCGTGTAGGATCTCGAGACGCGAGCACGTAAATTTTGATTTTGTTGTTAAATTCAACGCTTAAAGTAACAAAAACCGGCGGGGAAGTGTTCGCAAATCGGTCTTTTCGATGTCGTGTTAAATGTTATCGGAAGAACAAGAAGATGGCGTCCTATTTTAAATTCGTTTGTTTGCGTTTAAAACTTACCGTTTGGTGTATGTTTTTCGTGTTTGGAATCAAGACGCCTAAGATTTCATTGATATGTTGATGTGGGGTAAGTTTGTAGACCTTTAAAAGTTTCGTGGTGACGGTTACGATAATGTTCACCAGACGAAGTGCTTCATTAGCGCTACCTAAAGACGGGTGTCTGATAGCACTATCGAGTTCTACACATCACCGTGAGTCGACATACAGACCTCGACAGTTGACATACGGACCTCGACAGTGCTATCACACAGCAACTCGCGAGAAAAACCTTAATAGAGTATTCCTGTCTTTGGGTAGCGCTTATGAAGCGCTTCGGCTGGTGAACGTAAGCACTGCTGTGCTAGCCTTAACATATGACGTACCTTAGTATCGACGGTTTATAATAAAACAACTTGCTGCGGTATATTTAGTTTCCGATTTATTTATCAGGCACGATAGGGCTCTTGTCATTTTGCTACCCTTCATATTAATCCGCTGAAGTAGGTTATGTCAGCTGCGTTCAATTCGATGTTTAATACAGAGAAATGATCACCGACTTGCAGAACATTCATACTACGATTGTGACAATTTAATTGAAATCCTGGTACTTCTGGGAAGAGTGTCAATTCTGTGTTACTTCGTTAAACTTCATTCTGTGCGCTAGACCTACGTTTCTTAGCTGTACAAACAGTTCCACTGCGTCAGTTTGACAAAACCTTTACCCATGGCAGCACTACCTACACAATTCCAATTTCAAATCGTAAATTTCAAATTAAAACGAATCTTACCTACTTTACCACTTCCATTTGGCTTGCTGCCAAGTAATGTTGGAACCGATCTCCACTGTAAATACCCTCGTTGACATCTCTTCTCTGACACCTGCCATCTTTACGAACGAGGATAGCTAGTCATAAGCAAACCAAGTAAAAAGACACTCTTGTCGTAAACATTTTACAAAATGCGACAGAGGGGGCCCTTATCGGTCACCAGGATTCGCATCCCAATTCCTTCAGTCATTGCGGCACTTCTTCCACAATCTCTCTTGATTTCCTTATCACTTGCACTTCAACAGGTGATTTTTTTCAAAGTAAACTTATAGCACAACTTACTTAGCTTACTAGTGTTTATAGACACTTTCAGATGTTTTGCATATTGACTCCCTCGGTACTACGTAAACGCAAGCGCGCTTAAATTTGAATTTGCTTTAACGCGCTCTAATTAATAAAGCCTTCGATTACCTACTCTATGCCTTCGGTCATCATTCATCACTGTGAATTCCAGTTACATTATAATCCCAACAACCGTCATGATCCTTTACAGCATAATTTGGAATAAACAACAAGAATTGTAACGTTATTATTTATTATAATCAAAACCCTTCTACCATCATGGTGTACGGAAAATAAATTAACATATTCTACCAGATAAATCACTATAAACCAAGCTATAAACAATTGTGCTCCATTTTTTATAGATGTGATGATGATAGATGTATATGAGTGTTGGGAAACAAGGAGTAGCTTTTTGCAATAGTTTACTCACCCTGGTGCCACAGTGTTGATCAACTTCATAATCACATGTTATGTTAGTAGCTTTCATTTCTTTCTAATTATCCAATATAAACAATATTTTTTTTCGAAAACTACCCGAGACGTGAGGTTGTAATTTTCTAATCAAGTGAGATCTCGGCTCAAAATTGCATTCACTAGATGGTAGTAGGCGAGGTAGCGAATTGAAATTTGTATATGGCCGGTGTTATTTATTTTATTGGACTGCAAGTGGTAGAAGTCTAGAGCAGCTACAATAGGTCTTGGTCAGCTTAAAGTAGAACTTATTGTGTGTACTTTCGTTTCGGTGTACATACCTAGAGCACTGAGGTAGCAGTATGTAGATTTATTGCGAGAGTGATGGAAAAAATTAATAAAGATATTGCAAATGTTTCTTAAAGAGCCCTTTACCACATTTTGTAACCCTGTGTTGGAGTCGGTCTCTGGGTAGTGTAGGAGTCGCCCTTATACATGAACATCTGCAGACGTTCAATTGTCCTTTTATGTAGAATTCAACTCTACGGCATCTGTTCCAAACTGTGGGACCTTTAGTAAGTAAATTGACTTTCATTCAAATTAAAAATATATAATATTAGTCCATGTCCAGTGTGTTTAAGAATCGTAGACAGGATATGTCGTAGTCTTTTAGTGAAATCCGTCATTTCACAAAAAACCTAGTACGAGGCTGTCATTTAGTGAAACGCTGATAATTTCACGTGTAGAGTAGTTCCGCTTTCCCTTCTAGATCGATAAGGGATACCATTTATCGATCTTGAAGAGGAAGAAGAGACTTCATCGCTTGGCCCTAGGAAGTACACTGTGCCACAGTTTCATATCAATGACTGGGCGTTTCGTAAAATGACAGATTTCACTAAAAGACTACGACAGATATCACACTGTGGTAGAAATAACTGACTATAGTAATACTGTTTATACTTTTATTGGAGTCATTAACTTTCTTATGTTACACCAGTAGGATATACCTAAATGAAAAGTAATTGTTAACTAAATCGATCTTTTAGTAGATCACCAAAAATAAATAATTACAGTTCAATAAATGTGCTTTGAATGGTCATTAATTCCGATCACATTTTGAGATATCACATGCCTAGGTAGGTATAAGTTTGCCATTTTACATTCGCCCTCTTTTTCCTTATTTTAAATGAGTAGATTTTTTGGGGGTTATGCTAGACATCAATCTTAAGAGGATTATACAAGTTATTCATACATTATATACATGTAATATTGAAGTCTGCCATGTACATATATTCGAATGCCTCAGAAAAGAAGCTAAAAAGATTTACATTTTTTAAAAATAAAAGTGACTTGTTTGGGTCACGTTTTTAAAATCACTGGAAATAGGTCCCTCGACGAAAAACTCACGAAAATAAAACTAATAAAATTATCAAGTTTCATTTGAATGTCTTAATAAATTACGAATATATTAAATGTTAACGTTTCTCTACAGTATTAAAATTGAAATTACTTAAACAAATTCCCGTTAGCACAGTTAAGCTTCTCGTTAACAGATTTGGTATAAGCCTCGTGCACTTTGGCAACGAAGTCTGTGTCGTTTTTTAATAAATGTATTAACGCCTGCACCAGTTGATTACTCGTCAATAAGTCCACTTCTTTATCCGGCTGGGAATATTCCGATTTCTCCTTTGAAGTCGACGTTGCGAACATCATGGGTGGCATTAGTTGGGGTTTTTGAGGTGTGTCAAAATGAATTAAGGGCGAACAGCGTCTTTCGGTTTCATCCATCGTTAGATTATGAGCCAACAAAGAAGCTAACGGCGAAACTTGCTGATGTGCTGGTGAAGCCCCTCCTATAAAACTTAAGCCGTTGTGCGGTTCGTGATCTTTGTCTAAACTTATGTTGTTTGAAGGGAAGAAGACAGGCAGGTTCTTGCGATCTTGTGGAGTAACCGACCGCTGCTGCTTTTCTATGTGTTCAACGCTATGTGCAGGATTACTCATCAGTTTTTGCAATAAGTTTTCACTTTCACCTTGTGTGACAACAGCGGGTTTCACAGGTTTAGTGCTCGCTTTTGCGAAAAAGTCCATTACACTTTGTGAAGGCATGTCAACACTACGCGGAGTCGATGAATATTGAGGTTGGGAAAGCATTTCTGATTTGGTAGGAGTTTTATTGTTAAAATCCTCTTGGGCTTTGCTTAACATGCTAAAAATATCGACACCCATCTCGCGAGATTTCGTTTTCTCTATCAGTTTCTCTTTCAAACCTTCCATTAGAGATTCTAACAAGTACGTAATTTGTATACACTCTTCCCGATTGTAAAACCAAATGCCGTAAATTTTATTTCTAGAATTGCGATAGAGTAAAAACGGGGGTTGCATTTGATATTCAAATTCCTTAACTATTGGTTCAATCAAGTTATTAGTATTCAATCTATTCATAATCATTACACTGTGCCATGGTTCCCCGCTTCGGCTGTAAAGGAACAGGGCACCTTCAGTTTCAGTTCTTTCCCATTCGCTTATTATTGGATTGAATTTGTAAAGGGCTACATGTGTTGAAGTAGCAAGAATGTCTTTAACGTAAGGATCGACCCTTTTTATTGAAGTTACACTCATACGCAACTCAACAGAATCGGCCATACTTCAAACAAAACTGATTGAATGAAATTGAAAATATTCACTTTCTGTTGGTACGACGTTAGTGTGGTATTCCTGGAGCGCGCGCATTTTGAACTATCCACAAAACTTCAATTTGCCATTATAGTATTATAGTCTTAAAGAAATATTATTAATACCTACTTATACTATTGATTAATACCAGGGGACATTTTTATTTTATCTAGCTAGATATAGTAGAAATTTAAGATTAAATTGCCACATACAGTGGCGTAGCTAGGACTAGGGTGCGGAAAGTAACATTGCACGGATTACTAGACCCACCAGAACGTACATGAAAAACGGTCTAATGGCCCTAATAATAATAATACAAACGTAATTTTTTTCCTGACACGTTCCTCTGTATTTATTCTCATAAATGAATAAACATTTAACGGTCATGGTATGATACGTTTTAGTGGGCAGACACCTTAAGGAGTAATTGAGTCACGTCCAAATGTATGTGTTGTATCTAGTGCTGGTACTTGAGCCATTTTACTTAACCTAAAAATTTACACGTTTCGTTTTTGGTTTGTTGTATGTGTTTGCGATGGTTGCAAAGAGAAAAAAGAAGGTATGTAACCTTATTTCAGCAATAAATGAAGAGTAATTGTACTTTTTTAGTTCACCTCAGGTGAAGGTGCTCGATACATAACTCGACAGGGAGCGCTAAAGAAACTCCAATTGTCTTTGAAAGACTTCCGAAGGCTATGCATATTAAAAGGCATTTACCCTCGTGAGCCCAGAAACCGAAACAAGGCGCAGAAAGGGAGATCGGGCATTAAAACCCTGTACCACACCAAAGACATCTTGTTCTTATTGCAGGAGCCAATAATATGGAAGTTACGTGATATGAAGGTGTTTTTCCGAAAAGTTGAAATAGCAAAGACAACGAAAGAGTTTGGACAAATGCACAGGTTATTAAAGAAGCATCCCAAACTGCAACTGAACAATATCGTTAAAGAAAGATATCCCACATATATTGACGCTTTGCGTGACTTGGATGATTGCTTAACATTATGCTTCTTGTTCAGTACGTTTCCGTCTCTGGAGCACGTTGATAGGGAACATTTCGCTTTGTGTCGTCGTTTGACAGTGGAGTTCATGCATGCGGTCATCGAAGCAAAGGCACTCCGCAAAGTTTTCATTTCCATTAAAGGCTATTACTATCAAGTAGAGATAAAGGGAGTCACAATCACGTGGATTGTACCGCACCAATTTGGCTACCAACCTCAAAAAGGAGAGGTGGATTTCAAAATTATGTCAACGTTCATCGAATTTTATACCATCATGCTAGGTTTCGTTAATTATCGACTGTATAACTCTCTAAATTTATTCTATCCTCCGAAGTTGAATATCCGTAACGTACCACAAATTGAAAGAAGTTTAGTTAATAAGGAGGCATTGGCAGCCGAGCGGATAGCTGGCTTAAACATTCCATTACATCGAACAGTGTTGCAGACAGAGGAAGAGGTGGCACTGGACGAATTTCCCCTAGATGCTAATTCTGAAGAAATTGCAGAAGCGAAGAAGGAAGCGGAAAAAATTAATAAATTAAAGTCATTGTTCGGTGGTCTGAAATTTTTTTTAAATCGAGAGGTTCCCAGAGAAGCGTTAGTATTTGTGATTCGCTGTTGTGGTGGCGAAGTTTCATGGGATAAAATGTTATTCGTTGGTTCTACATTTGATGAAGATGACGAATCCATTACACATCAAATTGTTGATAGGCCAGTCATCGACAAGCAGTTCATTTCACGGTATTATGTGCAACCTCAATGGGTATTTGATTGTATAAACGCCCGAGAGCTGTTACCTGTCAACAAGTATTTCATTGGGGAAGTTCTTCCTCCACATCTGTCTCCATTCGTCGACAAAGATAGAGATTCTTATCAGCAGTATGTACCTCCTGAGGAGATCTTGCTGCAGAACCCGAATGCACAACTTGCCAAAAATACGGCACAGGATGAAGAAATGGAGGAAAAATCTGATGATGATAAAGCAAAGGAACAATCTGATAATGAGGATGAACAAGAGAAAGAACAAGAAGATAGTTTAGATAAATCACTACAAATTACGGTAAGTATTAGGTAATTTGTATTTTTAATTAGAAAGGCCCAAGCTAAAAATTTGCATAATACTGCGTTTAACTACATTTGTTATACTCAGTATTACAACATAAACCTCCCCCTCCGTCACTATGTATGAGGTTTTGTTTTAAGACCAACCACAAGTTCATTTAGGCTACTCTCCTTACTTGAAGCATGTTTAAGGGAGGCAAGTGCACAAACTGTTGATTTAGCTCACAGCGGATTTGATTTACTTAATTCAAATTCAATTTTCTTTATGAATTTCATTCGAACTAAGAACTGTTTTTTTTTATTAAAACCAATTGTAAGTATTGCTTTTTAGCTGTGAGCTAATTTAAAATGGACCTGGTCAGCTCAACAATTTTATAGAACACCAAGGAGCGAGCTCAAACATTTCATTTGTATGTAAAAGCTGCTAATTATTTTTTCTACTTCGTTAAAGAGAAGAAGGGAGGAAAGTTAAAGAAAAGTAGACTACCCCACAATAAATTTTAGAATTCTACAGACCTAAAGGGTTAAAATTGTACACTCTACAGACATAACCCCCTCTCCATTCTTCCACTCATTTGTTTTATACATCCTTCCCAGCAGTATTTTTTCCAAACTTAAAAAAGTGTTCCGATGTCTTATCACTAGCAAGCAAATTTTATTAGATGTAATGGTATAAATAGAAATTGTTTCAGAAAAAGAAACTGTCGGTGAAGGCTGGTAAAGTTGAAAAGAAAGATCCTTGGGAAAAACGCAAGCTAGAAAAGCAAGAATATCGTTTAAGGGAAAAAATGGTAAAGAATAAACACAGAAGATTGTATAAAAGTATGATGGAGGGTAAGAAGAAGAGGTCAAAAGAAGTATGGTTATTGAAAAAGAAACGTCGATTAATTGAAGAGAAGCAAAAGGTCGACCGGAAGGCAAAAACAAATTAGCACTGTATATATGTATTTTAAAAAATAATAAAGCGTCTAATAAAAATTTCCGTAGTTTATTTGGCGGTTTACAAAAGACTAACATTTGTCATTTATAAACAGTAGAAAACACGTTCTTCTACACTTTAAAATTGGACTAAATTTAAACAAAAAGAATAATTTACAATGCAACTACAACGAACCATTTTAAATAAGGCGATTTACAATAAATATTCAATTTTCGTCGTCACTTTCTTCATCTTCCAATTCAGGCATTGGAAATCTGAGTATTGCAGCCACGCCTGTTAAATTATCTAGCTCTACAAGTGCAATATTATTATTTCAGATTAACTACAAATCAAACTTACGTTCCCCAGATATGTGCATGCTTGAAAATATTTTTACTTCGCCGCCGGCCTCGCGGACGCTATCGACTAATTTAACGTATTGTTTTCTTAAAGCGACATTGGCGCATCTGAAACAATTATTCTTTTACTTTTGTTTATGGGAATGTCCATTAAATCGCTCACCTTCCGTCAATAGAAAAAAAATCATACACATCCACCATACACACTCTTACTCTATTCAAAAATTTGTTGATCATAAAAAATGACACATTAAAAAGTGGGTAGGGCCAGATGAAACTATGTAAAACTACTAAGGGTAAACGTCATGTGCTGTAAAGAGTTTCACTAATACAGCGATTCGAGATTAATGATTATATCAAAGGGTCTTATATCCATTATATTGTCAGGGTTAAGTAACACTTTATCTGAAAGGAATATTGATTAAGTAATCTATTTGCTTATGTGGGTTTTGCGTAAGAATTTTGTTTTTTTAATTACTTACTCTTTCTTTTTGTTGTGTAAAAATGGATAAAAGATACTGAATGGCCAAATTTGCAGATGTGGGAGAGCATTCAACTTTTGCAAATCAGATCAAGACAGTTTCATATTTTTAATTGCAGAAATAATTGGTTGCCTAACTTGATCTTTGCGGCCGCTCTCAAAATCTTGCCCAAATGTCAGCAAATGATATATATCGTAACTACAGTAGAACGAAGCACGGATAATCCAAATTAATATTTATTTCTTACATTCATTTGAACATATTGTATACATACACTGTGTCCAAGATAAGGACGTCCATCATGGGGATCTCCGAAACCATAGAAGATACGACGATGGTTAAATTAAAGAAAAGATGCGCAATTAAAGAGAACTATAAAATTCCAACTACTTCCAAAGATATGCCAGAAAAATCGAATTTTGTCAACTTCGTTTTTATTTTTTCTGATGTTATTTGAACAAATACAAAAAAAATAAACACATTCTCATTGCCACTTTTTGATCTCTACAAGACAGCGTTGAGAGATTTTCAATACAACATTTCGTTTCGGAGAAAACATCATCAAGTTTATTTTTTTATACGGCCCGTAAAAAAGTACACACTGTATTAAATACTTAGTATTTTTTATTACGAATACAAAGATATATGACACACAAAAAAAACAAAAGTTGGAAATTGTTGGCTTTTTTTTGTATTTATTCAAATAACATCAGAAAAAATAAAACCGAAAGCTGTAAATTTTTGGTTTCTGGCATATCTTCGGAAGTTTTGATCAGTTTTAATCTTCTGACGCATGCTGCGTAGATTTAAATTGCAAAGCTCAAATGTAATTTCAATTAAGGGATTCTACTGTAGCAATAGCTATATATTTTTTTTGCCTTGTATGAAAGGGGATCTTTTGGCGAATTTGTAAAATAGATACTGGACACTAGGGTAAAAAATGTAATGTACGCAAAAATGAACATTTTTTCTCAAACAAAACAATATCGTGATGCAATTTCTGGCGATAATAGGAACATTTTTGCCCATTAAATCGTAATTGTAACTCTGAAGGATTCTGAGATCCCAATGCATGGCCAGGGATAAGAGCCAACTGTTATACTATGAATAGTGAATGTACTTGTAAACGAATTAGTAATGCACATTTTATATGCCTAAATTTTGCTAATTGGTGATTTTTTTACCAGTGTTTCAAAGCTGCCACAAAGGTATTCCATAGAAATTGACGAGGCAACGGAAAACTACATGTATAAATTGCAAAACAAAAATTCCTGAAAGAGCAGAATAATAAAGCTGGATAATAAATACTATCCCGCAAATCCTAGGTTTGTAAAAATTGGCCGGATAAGTGGAGTATCTGCGGCATCCTTAATTAAGACCAGCACCATTTCATTTTTAATGTACTGTCGTTCCTAATGAGCAACAAATTTTTGAAAATACAGCGATCAATTAGCACTAACCTTTTAAATAGGTAAGATTTATTTTTTGCTTCGGGGTTTTTGACTTACCGAAATAAATTGTCAGAAATAAGTAACGTTTCGATTGCTTGAGCTTCGCTCGCTTTCTCGCAATGTCGTTTCCCGTAGAACGCTTTGGCCGGTTCGCATTGTAGCATGGTGTAGAAGCCCTCCAAGGCTTTCACCTCGCCGGCCGCCTTCGTATCCGAAATTTTATTGACCACCGCCGAGTCCTGCAGTACTTCTTTTAGTGAATGTTTGAATCCGGACGAGGCATGCACAAGCATAAATTTTGATTTATTATCTAAGAGTACTTTATTATCGGTTTTAATTGCCATTTGAAACATATACTCATAAAACTGATCCCGTACGAAACCAGGGGATGCTATTAAAATACACTTTACAATATCAAAGTTGATGTGACGTAATATAGCTTGCATGACATTGTCATAAAATTTAGCGAGACCCTTTTCGTGCTGCTGCACAAAACCTTTGCGCTTTCTAGGAATTGTTACGTCAATTTTCGCACGGATCAATGTCATACTTGACGTTATCAAGCAGACGTGAGCTAAACCTTCCTGCATTATTACAGCCGCCACATCGGCAGTTTGTACGGGATCGCACGCAACGTCTATCCTTTCCAATGCGATCGAGTCCCACTCGTGTTTCTTTAGGGAGAATTTACGGTTTAGCTCCAAGTCCAGTGTATGATACGCACCCATCTAAAACTAATATTGGGTGATTTGCATTGAGATACGATAGTACCTTGACATATTGATTCTCTTCCACATTTCTGCCTTTGAGACGTAACACGCACGCTTGAGTATCAAAGTCTATGTTTTCTACGCAAATAGTTAAGGTCGTTCTGACGCGGTTTGAAGTAGAAGAGCCTGTCGCCGTTTCTGATTGGACCTTCCGTATGGTAGTGCTCCGAACGGAATCGCCTTCCGATATGAGGTTGTAAGCGTGCCACATATCCTCAGGTTCCTCCGCAATGAGACCAACAGTCCTAAGTAAACGTGAATTGAGAGGGCATTAAAGGTATAACCAAGAATGTACAGGTGTCAATCATGTGATGTAACCTCACTTTTGGTAAACATACGTACCCTTCACCTTCTTTGTCGACATTTTTGTACAGTAGTTTCATTTCCGCAGTCCGCGATGTAGTATTTCCACGTAAAGCGAATTTAAACTTTTAGTGGTCATTATCTTAATTAATAATTTATTGTAAATTGTTACGTATGCCGACAACACCGCGAGCGCATTATGAGAAGGATGACAGATCGGCAACTACTTGTGCGCAAGCGCGAGACGTGCTTGGTTGTCACGTTGACGTTACGTGAGTCTGCGCAATAACTGTTTTCTTCGTGCCTTTAATTTTTATAAAAATTTTTAAACATTTCAACATTTTTATTATTATTTATATTCTACGTCTTTTCATTTGTTGTAATTCGTTTGTGTGTTTTTCTGTAACTTTGGTAAGTTTCAAAAGTATCTTCATTTATCTTGCTTAGGCATTAAAGTCTCTGTTTCCTGTTTACTTACTGATACCGCCGATAATACCTTTAATTATTTTAAGTAGAATAAGGGTCAATGGCAGTGTAATGTGTAAGCCAAACAAGATTTTTCAAATTGTGTAAAAATTGAAATTCTTAAACAGAATGTAAGGTTATGTTTCTTCAAAAATCTTCTCTTCCATCCGCTACTATCAACGATATTTCTTCATTTATGGAAACTAGAATCGGAGGCAGGGCACGGTCACTAATTCAATTAACCTTAATTTGTTTTTATGCACCAATTTGCTGTCTCTAGGTATGATTCAAATGCTAAATGCAATGGCACTCCCTTCTGTTTTCGAGATCACTTGCTAAATAATAAGACCATCAATGTCAAGGTTTATTATTTGCGAAGAATTGGGAACTAGGTAATTATGATTGGAAAAGTTCCAAGTGGTGTCGTCGAAACATTTTATAAATAACTCACTGAGAATAAATAGTTGAATGGAATACTATTTAGTAGTTTGCATACTCATTTTTAGTTACAAATGACTATTCTCCTTAAATAATATTCGAGATAATATTATGGTAAGTTGCCTTTCTATGGTGAAGGAATGTGAGAGTGCAAGTGTTAGATAGGTATATATCATTATGTTTGCCTTTGATTTATTAATGGAATTGTGATACAGTTTGTTTTTAAATGAAAATTGGATTCCCTGTGCAAACAACTTTGAAGGGGTCAGTTTTGTTAAATTTTCTCTATGAAATTACATATTTTTAAAGTCGCCCCAATTGAAAATTTTAAAGTGCCAACTTTGAACACCGATCTCTTTTCATTTCCAAGAACCATATTATGTCTCTTTGCTAGTGTTACATGTTTACTCTATCACGATATTATCTCGGATATTATTTTCCATTTGAGGATCGAGGACTGTTAGTCCCTACGCCGAGAGAATTTTCAAAATTACCCATTGAACGTTGTATTTTAGGGGACTGTTCTATTTTTCACTTACAGTTTGCTCATGTGTTGTAATCTGTAATCCCATTTTATTTTCATATGGCTGTATAACGATCTGTAAGGTCATCACTGGTGGAAGTACCTACTTCTTCGAAACCTAGAAATTGATCTCCTCAATTTTTCAACAACAAAGTTTTAGTCTCGGTTTTAGTTTAATTAGGTTTCATTAGTGTTGCCACAAAATTGGGAATAAATTTGTTCTCGCTTAAGCACTTTTGGTATAGATAAGTTGTGTGAAGCTGTCGGCCTCTTCGGTTCGTATCATCTGCGTTGGGTAGTTGGGAGTCCTTTGGAATTTATGGGAATGCGACGACGAGCGCTGGGCACGCCGGCCTCGTGCAGTTTGTTATCTTTGAAATTCTATAGTGTCAACATTTTCCAACCGATCTTTGTCATTTTTTTTAAATAAATTTTTTTGATCCTTTAGCAACATATTGGCAGTTTTAAACTTTGATAAAACGTGTTTTTTTCGTATAGCTCCCCGCATGCTGAAGTTTTCAATACAGTAACTTTACAATTTACACTTCGCAACAAACTAACTCCTAGCGAGTTTATAATTTTGCGGTGTCTGTCCGTCCGTCCGTTAGCACGATAACTCATAAACGAATGGACCGATTACGATGAAATTTTGCAGGTGGATTCTTTATCAAATTTGTAGATCGGAGGTCGTGAATTGGCAATGTAGACCAAAAAATAAAGTAGGCCCTCTTGACATCTCCGTTAGTTATGAACCGAATTGCATGAAATTCAATACGCGCATAGCTTTAGGCATATAAAACACAATTCCAAAAGTTGAGCCTAATTGATCAATGATCAGCATTCACAGTGGCCTTTGGCCTTTGCGCATCTCGACCATTTACAGGCCTAATTGCCAAATTTCTTATTTATGAAGGTATTTAAATGAAATTTGATACGTAGCCACTTGGAATAAAAGCAAATGTAGTGCCATTTTCCAAATTTCGTTTTGTGTAGGATGTGCAGGGGCAACTTCCTTATTTATTTAAGCAATTAAATGAAATTTCATACATACAGGGTGATTCCTATAGTACCTGCCACCGTTTGGGAGCGTGTAGGTGGTGCGTAGGGGAGTATTTTGATATAGGACACTTGGGGTCGGAAATCTAAAATAAGGGTGCCAGAGCCAAATTTACCTTCTGGAATTTCGCGCCTGTAGGTAGGCAACCCAACCGGCCGGCGGTGCACACGGAGCGATCTCAGGCGGCGATGTGTGGCTGACACTTGATCAGAATTTTGTTTAAACCCACGAAATCCCGTCTGCAACGACGCGTATCAAGTGAATAAACACTATGGCAATAGTATAATAATAGTTGGCTAGATGTAGGAAGTGCATTGAGAACAACGGTGGCCACGTTGAACACTTGTAAACGTTATTGCTTTTGACTGTCGTTTTCCCTCCTTCCCTCCCATGTCGCTTCCTCGCGCTAACTCGCTCTGCATCGCTCCGCGCGAAACGTCGGTCGGTTGGGTTGCCTACATACAGGCGTGAAATTCCAGAAGATAAATTTGGTTCTGGCGCCCTTATTTTAGATTTCCGACCCCAAGTGTTCTATATCAAAATACTCCCCTAGGCACCCCCTATACGCTCCCAAACGGTGGCAGGTACTATAGGAATCACCCTGTATACACTTTAAATAAAAGCAAAACTAACATCAGGTTTAAAAATTGGTTTTGCACATGCTCTAGCCATACCCAGGAGCTCGTTTGATATATTTGTTTAATTTATTTATTTTATCTATCATTCACCGGATGCAGAGACTAACGCTTGCTTTGATATAACTCACCTGTTTGGGATTAATATAAAAATACAAAATTAACGAAAACAAAACGTTTTACTGTAGGGACAAAATATGGACACACTTCAAGAAACGCCAGAACAAGCACCTTTACCTGTAAGTGATCAGTGTTCAGAAATCATTGAGGGCAGTACCGCAGGTGCTCCAAATTGTGAAAGTGTCTGTGATAGTAATGCGAACAGTGACGAATATTCCGTTTCAAAAGAGCCAAAGATAACAAGCGTACCGCCGGTGAAGTCTTCTTCAATACAGTCGCTGTCAAGGATAGCAAGACCTTGTGCAGGCCATCAGAAGCCAGCTGTACCGGCGACACCTACGAAATGTGAGTTAAACTTTTTTTTCGTTTTCTAATGCGCGTTTTGCTACCGTTTTTGATTGATTCAATTGTCGTTCGTGTTTGGAGTTTACGAGGTAGGTAAGCGGCATCCGGTTTTGCTCATCGTTATGCAAATAGTATTGTTCATAAATAAATATGTATATATTTTATCTATACCGGTTGCCCTTCGCCTTTCAACCTGTGAGGTAAATGCCTATAATAGACCTTGTCCCAATTAAAGTATCACTCCTTTACTTTGTATTCTTGTTTATAGACATGCAAATTTTTCTGAAACGTTTTAAACGGGTTCAATGCCGAGGACTACTACTTTAAATATCCAATTGCAAGTATTTAAAAACATTCTCTTTAATTGCAAAATAATGGGGCATCATTTTGTTAGTGCCCTAGTGTAACCATTATAAACCTACTTACTTAAAAAAATGCAAACGGAAACATTGAGTCAGGACAAGTTATACAGGGCCTCGTACAGGGCGTTCCATATAAGTATGTAAAAAAACTTGGGTTGTAGAGGGGATTAACCGTAGGGATTAACACAAGCACGTTTTCAAAATAAACCGAGGGTCCAACGTGTTTCGCTCGGTGTTTCGTTTGGGAGGCACCTTCAAAAAAGTGGTGAAATTTGCATTTCCTATTTTAATTATTTTCTCAGCAACCATAGAGTTACAAAGAGTGGTGGCACATCTTTGATTAGGTTTTCGGGTTAATTGGTCTATGTTTGTACTTAACACGAGTAGCGTAATTACCCTGATCGCAAATCAACTTTTTGAGAAGGAAGGTGATGCTCTCGGTGATGCTTTAGGTGAACGTTATTAATTGTAGCGTTTTTCAAAGCGGAGTGTGTCAAAGAATGACGTCATATATATATCCTATTTTTTGTTTTGTAATTGCACTGTCCACAATTAAAAACTTTGGAAATGTTATACGTCAGAGGTTAGATGATCATTCCTTAAATTATCCTTATTGTTGGTTGCACAATTGCACTGGTCACAATTAAAACGTTTGGAAAGATGTCGTTTTAAATGAAATCTACCAAGATGACTATCTAACGACAGCTTAATTGTGCTTTTGTAAATGCGGTGTAATGTAAATAAAGAAACGCTATCCCAATGGCGTCTTCTTCGAACTGTATTATTGCAATGTACTGCCTGCCACCAGAGGTCTTACTGTTATATGAAATCGAATATATACTAATCATTTATTGTTATGCCATTAAAAACAAAGGTAATCAAAGAAATACCCTATTTGCTTGTCTGGGTTAGGTTAGGTTTAATGGTTAAATAGTTGAAATGCCTTTATTGCTTAAGGTATTATTTGAATATTGATTAGGTAGGTAGGTACATCTATTGCATGAAAACTGTGAATTTCGAATGTAGATATTTACTTATTGCCGACTGCCGTATCAAAAATCAATGACTACACAACGTTTCTGCAATTTGATTTGATATTAAAAATGTAGGTGCATTCTTGCTGTACGAACTACCAACTTTTGAGACTAAAAGGCTTTTTTCTTGGCGTATATTAGAACATCGCTGAGCAGCGCGTCGCAGCAAACTGCATTGTTTTTAGTCGTGAAGAGTGTAAATCTCCTTCGTCCAGTTATTGGCAACTCGCCTATCATCAAAAATTTGTCTGAGGAACCATCATTTTGATAAAATACATCGACAGCTTCATTCAGTGGCAAATTGTCTACATATGGCTCTTTCCATTGATGCATAGTAAAGATATGGTTTCCAATTGAAATTTTCGAGTTTTTGGCCAAACGCTTATTCGTATTCTTTTCGAATCACATTTGAAAATCAGACCAATTACATTTGATAGCGTAAAAATCTATCAAAAATCTCAACTAACTTCGAAACCGTGTCAGTGAGACAGCATCATAAACAAAGTCATACTGATTTTTATGAGGAATTCGAACATGCCATCAGAAAAGATAAAAACGGCAACAGAATTCTCCTAGAAAAAGTATTTAAATCTGTGATAGTATGTAACGCGTTTTATAAACTTCTCTAGAAACTCGTTATTAAACACTCGCTAAGCCCGTGTTTAACATAAACTCGTGTCTAAGATTAAAATAAATTGTCGTTAAAAGTGATTGTAATACTGAGGATCCTTCGATGTGTCATTGTATCGGTTTATTCAAAAAAGGTAATGAGTCCCAAATCGAAATTCCAAACCGTTCCTGTGATACTTCTATCTCGCTTCTATCGGTCCACTTAAAAACTTGTTCACTTTGAATAAATTTTTTGTTGCTCATAGTAACATTTTAAATAATAAATCCAGCACTATCAAGACTACAGAGAATTTCTTAACGTAAACCACTAGCAACATGGTAGACCGCATACCGCATACTAAATTCAGTTTGGGTCGGTAGACCGCATACTAAACCGGCACCATTAATGCCATCTACTTTTTTGGTGCTAGATGTTTTTGCATAAAAATTGTGTGACGATAAAAAATACTTTCATTTCACTATTGTTCGGTTAGGGCTTTCAACGTAGTCAGAACGCAGACTCGGCCCTTAAAATATCTGCCAACGTGGGATTTACGCTGTTTGATTGCTTACGTACCTACTATACTAATATGTAGTATATAAATGTGGGTTTTGACCAATTTTTACGATCCATTTTATTGACATGTTTCTTAAGTTTTTTATTTGTTACTGCAATTTTTATAAAAAAATTTGATATGTTTAATTATCGTTTTCTAAAATTGGCAATAAAGAGAATTACGTATAAACGTAAAAAGTCCATAACTCGATAGCATTGAATAGTCTGTGAATGAACTTTTCAAGATCTGTAAAATGGCATTATGAGCTAATTAATGTAAGTAAGGGCATAAGTCATTTACGAGGAAGGTGAAATTTTAATTTTATCATCAACTAGTCGATTTTTTTCATTTACAAAACAAAATAATAAAATGCAGCACAAAATACCATATTATGTGAGATCAAATTGGTCCCCATGAATGCGCTTCTCTGATTAATTCTCGTCAAGAACTTTTTTAAATGATTGGATTACCCACTACGCAGACCAATTTTAAGCCAATCGTGATATCTATATCAATTACTTTCATGAAAATAAAAACAAGTCGGTCAAATAAATTTTGAGAAATAGGTATAAGTACCGCTGACTAGCACTGATTTTTTAAAAGATACGTACCTATACCGTGAATAGGTATTTAAAATCAAGATCATACGTAATTTCTGTTATTGAAAGACTTTGTCAAAAAAAATGTGCAAGAAAGGGCCACATTTTTTGTTTGCGGCAAAGGGTGTGTGTGTCTAAAATGGTCTCACGTCTACTGAATGAACAGCGTGACAGTGATACTTAAAAAGAGCGTTGCATATTGCATAATCTTCACCTGATGATCCATTTATCATTCAGCAGCCCACGTGGCTGGTACTTACATGGAAGGCGTTATTTGCACGTGTCAAGATGTGCGTATATGTTAATTATCTGCTTAATTGTAGTCCATTGTGTATCTCTTCGGGAAAAACACACCGTCTCGTGATTAATGACAGGTTATACGGCAACACCTATCCACCAATTATAAAGTTATTGGTCACGTCGTAGAAAAAAATGTTCCCTCCACCCTCCGCCACTTTGATTATTTCCCAGAGAGCTCTCACTTAGTTTAGAGGAAAAGACTCATTCTACCATTTACTTTTAGTAGTGTTGCATGTGTTGATTTCGTTACGTAATTTGTTTGTTGTAAACGTTTTGGATATGTACAGTTTTGGTAAGAAGTACCTACTACATGTAGTATTCTCATTAATAAACAATGTGTACCGTACCCACCTTATCAGAGAACGGCGTTGGTATTCTTTGTGAAAAATGTGTATTTTAAATTTCGTTTATTTAGTCCAATTAATGTTGACGTGCGACAATGTCCTCTTAATTTCCGTAATGGCCTAAATAAAGAAGGTTGTATTTGCGTGGTCAGAACGCCTTCGCGTTGTTTCGAATTCAGGGCGTAATTAAAAAAATTCGATTTGGAAAGTTCAATTGTTTGAAGTGAAAGGAAGAAATCGATGAAACTCACGTTTTGCGCAGAAAAACTACCGGTTGAAAGAGGACGACAATTGAGTAATGATGAAAATGGATTACGGATGCAACTGCCAGCGCATTCATTATAAAATTTGGAATGTATCGAGTATAGTGACATATTTGTAAAATTAGTTTTGAAAGTGATACTTTTTTCATGAATTTGCAGTTTGATTAATGAGGTCACTATTGTTTTTCAGCTACGTAGACGAACGGGCAAAAAAAATTACAGTCCCATCACTGTCCAAACTTCCAAAAAAAGGGTTTCTTTTATAACTCGTGTGTCTCTAAATGTTTTCTCGATATCTACATCAGTTAAGCTACTATGCCAAGTTTGATATCGTTTTCGTATAAATTGGAATTCACCTTCCGACCTTCCGACTAGGTAGCCCAGCGTCCACCACTGAGACTGAGACACATATAGTGTCTTAAGATATTTAAATGGAGTTTAGTATGTAGGCGCCTCGAATAAAAGTAAAACAAAACAAGCCATGCCGATCTGGCGAGACGCAATCGACTCCTTCAGCAGGACGCGCATTGAATCGACATGGCACTACTCGACGCCACCGATCGATTTGCTATGCAAACATGTAAATAGGCATAGGTTCGGATCGACTGCAACGCGGAATGCAAACCGTGACGGTCAAAAGTCTGCCGGCGATCGGTAATTTTTGCCTCTTCGAACATTATGCGTTGTAGTCGATCCGAACCGGTCGATGATATCGTAAACGAACTGAAGCAGTGCGCGGATTCCTATTTAAATGTTTGCATAGCAAATCGATCGGTGGCGTCGAGTCGTGTCATGTCGATCCGAGTCGATTCAATTCGCGTCCTGTTTTAAGGTGTGTTGTAATAATGATAATGATAGGTGTGTGAAGATCTCGAAGATCGTTTGGTATCAAGTTGTATAGGATTGTTTTAGTTTGCAATGCCATTTGTCTTTTAACGAAGTAATACCGTTGGGAAAAAAAACTGCAGAAGAAATCTTCCCGCTCTGCAAAAAAAAGTCGTCAACAGGCTGCTTTTGAGAAATCATCCGAATTAAAATGGCGGCTCCGAAGGTGTTTCTTTAAGAATCGAAAGAGATAAAAGTCGGAAGGTTCCAAATCCGGCCTGTAGGCAGGGTGGTCGTTATCTATGAAGCGTGATTTGTGCAGAATTGGCTTGATTTTAGGAGCCTTATTGCACAATTACTTAAATTGTCGTGCAGTCCGATTGGCCTGAGATTGAGAGGGCCGTTTATCTTCAATGGCGTTGCGAAGATTTCGTAATGTGTTGCCATAGACTTCTGGGTTTATAGCAGCCCCCTTTTTCATGTATTAGATTAGGAGAACATCCATCATATCCCAAAAAACTGTTGCCATTAGCGTTCCAGTAGAAGGCTGGGTGCGTGTTTTTTTGGACGGGAAGAACTCCAACTTCTTTTCTGGGTCCCGATGATGCACCCAAGTCTCATCAACAGATAAAATTTGTGCCAAAATCGTTCGGATACTCCCAATCGCAACGCTGTATGTGGTATATAAAACGAAATAACTGAATTTTAAAATATCGACAATAGAATAAATAATTAATAATAATAATAAAGATTATTCGTGTAGTATTATCTGAATGTAAAAATAAATTTTTCTAGAAAGTAATTTATTTTACGAATTTTTAATGCAAATATGTTTCTATACGATTTTAACATGTTGAGATATAAAACAATTGGTTTAATAATAAAAATATAAAACGCCATACCTTTCAGAAATAAATGGCCCAATGGAATTTTGTATGCTTACTGCTCAAAAAGTATTCCTGAATATAGTGTTGTATGGTATTGGTTCATCATTTTTTCACTATTTCTAAAATTGCTTTATTAGAACACATATATTAGGTATACCGTTTTGAGCACTTGACTACTAGGGTAATATTCTGTTCTGTATATGCATATTTCGTCATCTTAAAATGTTAAATTTTTTTATATTCCCCGAACTTCGCAATACCTAAGTTACCTAAGTAGTAAATGTATTTTCTTTTTACAAAATCGGCTCCCATTTCGTTTGCATCATTTTCTGTAGAAAAGTTGCGTAATCGTATCAATTCATTACATTATATGTATAGGTAATTTCGTAATTAATGTTTTTTTTTTGTTTCGGGAGTGTGGGCCGCCCAATGTCAGTTGCATATTTAAAATCAGATTAACATTCTTACGCTTTTAAATATCAACATCCATGAAATAGGAAAGCAATACTACGCCTCCTCCATCTTCGTAAAACGCTCGATTGGCATCGAATTAAAAGTGGTTAATTGAAAAATTTATAGAAAAAATTTCATACCATAATTAATTCTCTTTAATTGCTTTTTAAATAATTGCGTAATTGACTCCAGTTAGAAGCTGATACTCTTTTCGAAGGTAACATTTGCATTTCGTCAAGTGGAAAAGGTCGAACTTCTGCATCCGCATCGCATTGCAACTTACAGGGGGAGGATCTTGGGCGACATTTTCAAATTGCGATTACAAATTCGTATTTTTAGAGTAGGTGTCATTCTTTTCAACAGGTTTATGTAAAACACGACCGGTGGGTGCGTGTTTGTGGGATGGTATTTAATCTATTTACTAATGTTTTCAAAATCGCCAATTAAAAATGTAATTGCGGGCTTTATTTTTAAGACGTCATCATCCCGAACGTCATTAATTCGAAGCGCCAGAATGTCGCAATTACCTAATCATTTTTCATAATATCGTGGGCGCCCCAATTTAAATACAAATTAATATTTTTACCATGTTTGTCCGCGGACGTAACTTAATATATGGAAAAAATTCGTTTTGGGAAGGTCGAGATTGTTTACACGTCTTACTATTTAAACCGGGAGATTGTATCATTTCAGGTGTCATCCGATTAATTTTACCGCGTACGTGTAGGTGAGATCGAAAACAATTCATTTTTTTTTAAATTATGAATATGAATACCGTGCCAAATTCGGAGAGTATTATTCATTATTAGCCCAAAATGTACTGCGCGCTTTGTCAAATCATCTAAGAACTCTGTGCTCCGTACTTTATTATAGCACAGATTTAAATAATCTGTGATTATAGTTACGTACACATTTGTTTATTAATGCCAAAAAGTGTAAGTACCTACTTCACTGCTAGTTTTCAGTGTTTTTTTTTTATTAGATTATACGTTAAGAAGTCTCGCCGACGATTTTGGGAGGCAGAAACTGACGGGTAATTTTTATCTTAACGCTAAAACTTTAATTTCCGGATGGGTTCGTCGCTTCTACCGGATGATGTATTAAAACTGTGAATTGTTTGGATTTCTCACAAAACATCGCCAATTTAATGCCACCAAAACTAGAATGTTACACGTGAAATTCAAACGATCCTCAGTTCTAAAGAATCGTCCGCTGTTAGTCAGTTGGACTTCCGATTGATCGAAGCCTTTTGTATTAGTTTGATGTCTTTATCTTACTTGTGCTTGTGCATGTAGAGTTTAAAGAGAGGATTGGGTACGAATTTTTCGGGCCGTTCTTACGAATATTTTAAACGAGGCAGTGAGTATTTTTTACTCGTCGTGTACCTAGTTTAGATTTTAGATGTACGTAGTACAATGTAGATGTACTATCAGTCTAATAATGTGGCTTTACTTGTTTGCACTTGCATGTAATTTGTGTTTTGCACTGCTAGTTGGCTCCATGGACACCATTTGGGAAACCCACCCTCATCGCCTGAACGAAGCGGGTCTCGTTCGGCACTCAGGTACTTCGCTCATTGCTTTTCCTTCTTGCATGCCGCCGTACTTTCTACATCCGAGTTAGGTAGTTAGTAAACGACCTTTTTTCGAAAACTTAGATAGCAGCGTCTTGACGGAAGATACGGACAGTTTCATAATCGGTGACAAAGTGTGGGTAGGTGGATGCAAACCTGGACAAATCGCATATATCGGAGAGACCCAATTTGCACCCGGCGAATGGGCCGGCATTGTACTAGACCAGCCGATTGGTAAGAGAAACGGCCACCAAAATAGATTCAACTAGCAAGATAATTGTAGGCAAGAATGATGGTTCAGTGAGTGGAATACGTTACTTCCAATGCGAACCAAAGCGCGGCGTCTTTTCACGTCTGACACGACTAACGCGATCGCCTTTCCCTGAAGCCGAAGACGCTGATCATTTTACAACACCCGTCAGTGATGGAGCGAAACACCGAGTGGGAAGTCCACTATCTCCAACTGGAAGTACCAAAAGTCTGCGAAAATCTCCATCACTCAGTAAGAGTGAATTCATAGAGTTTTCTAGTGCAAAATAGGTGATATACGCTGTTTGCTAGGTACTTCCAACACAAGCCTGGTATCGGCCACCAACCACGTCGATTTCAAAATCGGCGATAGAGTAATCATAAAGTCAACCCAAGGTTCTAAAGTCGGCACCTTACGTTACATGGGCGCGACGGAATTCGCGCTCGGAGAATGGTGCGGAATTGAATTAGACGAGCCCCGCGGAAAGAACGACGGATCCGTGGAAGGTGTTAGGTAACTTTTGCAATCCTACGAACATTCCACTTACGGAAATGAAACCTTAGACTTGCAGGTATTTCGAATGTCGACCGCAGTACGGTTTGTTCTCGCTAGTCACGAAGGTGAGTAAGTCGCCTTTAAAATATAAACCCGGAAATTGCGCCATACATTCGGGCGCTCGTCTTCCCCCTTCCGGAATGAAACGGACCGGTTCGAAGGAGTCGATGTTGTCGATGACATCCTCGATTACCAGTACCGCTTCTAATACACGTCGGGTAAGGCTCGGAGTGAATTCGTTAACTCCACAGGTAGGTTGACTGCTGTGTTTGTGCACGCTTGGGCTGTGGAACAACATATTGGGAGCTTAAACAGATAAGTTGAGATTGAAAGATTGTGTGATACGCCAAGTTTTTTGCATTAGATCCCAAATTCCAAATGAATGCCAAAGACTAATTCCAAAACTACATGTTCTACTTTTATCAAACTAGATAGTAGATTATCGTGGCCTTTTCGGATTACTCATCACCTCACCACCTTGTGAGAAACTTGACAGTTTCCACTGTTGCACATTCTGCCTACCTTATTCTCGGGCATGGAATTCCTAGACAATTCATAGTAGCCTTTGTGTTTGCTCAAAATTGTGTAAAAAAAGGTCAACAAGTACATATATGTTCCATTACAATTGCGAATGTAATTTCTATTTTCTTCAATAACTTGCAAGCTATGTGACAGAAATCTATAAAATCTTCTAGATATTGTTTACGACCATGGATGTAAATATGATTCTCGTATTGGAAAGTCAATTCCGACAATTTTTAAATTCATGTAGCATACTACCAATACTTCGATCAGGTTTTCGTAAGGGATATAGTTCTGCTACTGCAGTGTACAACGTACTCGATGATATCATTACGCAAACTGTGGCCTTTATACAAAACTATCTCGTTGGTAGATGCCAGAGAGTGATTTTAAATCACGTGCATTCTGTTCTTGTACCTGTTAAAAGGGGTGTTCCTCAGGGATCTATCCCTGGACCCTTGTTATACACTCTTTACATCTTTAACTTGTTATCTGGTTTAAACCATTGTAAGTATCATCTCTATGCTGATGATGTACAGCTATATCATTCGTTTCCTTTTAGTGAATTGAATTCCTCTGTGGCAAAGTTCAACGAAGATCTTGCAAGGGTAGCCAAGGCATCGGACAATCACTCTTTGAAAATAAATGCACCTAAATCTTGCTTCATCGTGTTTTGTAGCGATAAACTTAGAAAGCACATTCAAGGCAAAATAATCTTGTAAATTGGTAACCAGCCTGTCCCAATAGCCGATTGTGTAAACAATCTAGGCATTTCTATTGGTAGTAAATTAAGGTTACTAAACACATTGACAACCTTATTGCTTCGGCTTAATTTCTTTTACGATGCTTATAGTTGTATTCTAGTCTTCACATTCTTGGCATCAAGCAGAAGGCTGTTCTTTGTGATGCACTGGTTCTATCACGGTTCAATTATTGTGACGTGGTGGTACATGGACCGAACATTTACTCAAAGACTGTGATGATAGAATCTAGTGTGTCCAAAATTCATATTCATATTTGGAATTAGGAAGTTCGAACGAATGGATTTCACATACCTTACCAATGCTAGGCTAGGCTGGCTCAATATGATGGAAAGAAGGCTTGTTCACTCTTCTTTATTTTTTCAGAAAATAAATTAAACAGTAACATCCCCCGTATCTCTACCGTAAAATTACCTTTCGTACAGACGTGCACCACTTAAATTTGAGACACAGGGGACTTCTATCTGTTCCTATGTTTAAATTATCATTAGCTGTATTCGTTTCAAGTGATTTAACTAACTTAATTTGTTTTTTTCGTTTACAATCTTATACCATATAGTACATGGCTATATGGTCTAAGATAGTAAACGGAAAAAACAAAGTGCAATCCCTCAAACTGATTTAACTTAGTTAAATCCTCGGTTAAATCACTTGAAACGACAGCTATTATTCAAACGATCTTTCTCATTCAACATCTGTAAATTTTGCAGCAACCCCAAAAATACAAAATTACTGTATCTGCCTGCTGCAGTCTTCAAGAGAAACATCAAACAGTGAATCATTAGAGAGTGAATGTCAATGCGAACGTAACTGAAACCACTACGTTTCCGTTGCAATTCCAAACGATAAGCTGCCTGTCAATAATTGTTAACTTTACTATAACTTAACTCTTGCAGAATAACTTTATTTATTTGTATTTACACAAGGGGGTTTCAAGGGGAAGAACAGGTGACCATATCAACGGGTTTACCTGACCTTGTGCCCATTGGCTATGGTGTAGGAACCATTATTTAACCAATAAAAACCATTATTATTATTATTATTATTATATTCTTTAAAGTCAAGTTTGCTCCGATATTTTTTATCTATTTTACCATATTGCAAAGGGAATGTATTTAAGCTGCCTTCGTTTTATAGCAGATGTGAAATTAACATTTTAATAGGTTTGAATGAGTAGGCTCTCTTTTACAGTCAAGAGTAGATAAAGTGATCACTTTAACGGCAAAGGTAGATAAAGTGAAACAGATAATTGTGCATTTTAATGGGGCGAGGAGAGCATAAATTAAAATGAAGTTCAGAATAGAAACCCATATTGGTATAGAAACGACGGCTGAACCTAATTTGCTATTTTTGACGTCTAACTTAAATTGCCTTCTGCTATAAAATAAAGTTTTTTGTTATACATCACGATAAAGGGAAACCATTTCGTGAAAGTTAATTCACTTGCATTATTTACTCCATGGTTAAAGCACTAAGCACCTTTATCTTCTTGTATAATAAATAACTATAATTCACTAGGTGCTAAGGGTTTGTTGTACACGTCCCCAAAGAAGGATTATCGTACTGGAATAAGAAAAGCCAAAGTGTTCAAACTCTTACATAAACATGTAAAACGGTAATTATTCTTTGTTCCACGTGTTGGAAAGTAAAGTGCACTGTTTTTCATTTAGGTAAAACCATTAATTTTAATATATAGTTTCCAAAGAAATACGTTAACTACGCTATCGGGAAGAGTGAAAATGTTACGTTTTAACAATGAAATGAATCTTGAGAGAAACTATTGTAAACGAATTCGACCTTAACTTGGAACTGGATGTTTGCATGATTGCTAAGTTTCTTACGTACGATCACGGTCATGATCTGCGATTTTTCCGAGTAATCCGATGTGCTTTTTTTTAACAATCGTCCACTGTAAATAAAACGATTGTCATTGCCTCGGTTTGAAATTTTTTTTAGGTTCGCGTTTCGCCTTGTAAGGTCTTTATTTATAGGTCTATTCTAGTTTTTTGACAAGTCGTGTACTAAATACTTTGAATGTGAAAGTTATTGAATTTTGATTTTTCTATTGCGCCCCCCCCCCCCCCTAGTTTCGTCACTTCACTTTGATGAGGTGCCTCTTCGAATTTCTTCACTCGCCTCTATCCCATCTCCCAAAGTTTAATTGCCTTCTCTCAAAGAAGTTATGTACAGGCAATCTTGCGACTTTTTCGCTACGTTTCTTGTCGCTAGTCCGCCGAATTTTTGTGGGCTGTGCTCGAAACGCGAATAGACAGATAGAGAAAAGAATATGCAGCACAAAATAACGTATGGCTCCTGGCGTAAGATGCTTATTTTGGATCTTAAATTGGAAAACGCATATGTATTTTGTCAGGTTGAATGTGTAGTGATCAAATAAACCCATCAATAGCGACGGTAGTGTTGTACGTGTTGAGAGTGTAGAGTTGTATTCTAACATTAGATTCTGCTATTGCTAACATATTATTGCACTTGATTTGCCGTAAGCTAATTTAGACGTTAAAATAATGACATTTGTTCATTAACAGATAGTAACACCCAAAGCACCATCAAACAATTTTCCATCGAGAAGTGCTTTACAGGTAACGTTCAAGGGATTATAATGCAGATGGCGACACCACCACACAACTACCATCACTTGTACCGCTAATTTACAAGGTGTAAACAATTAAAGATTTAATTTAGATTTATGTCGCTACTAATTGTTATATTAGATTATTATTAATTGAAGAAATAAATAATCTATTGTTTTTTTGCAAATCTCCATTCACTGTTGCATTATGTTTTAATTTAAGCGTGTTAATGTATAATTTTGTAGTAGGTTTATATTGCTGTTTTTACGAAAAAAAATAATTAAACTCTAATCGACTGTGTCGCAACATATAAGTTTTCATTAGTGAAATCCTCGCCGAAAATGTGGGATAAGGTAGATATCACTACGACGATTGACTAACTTCCACAAAATTTAGTGCATAACTTTCCAGTTTTTTATCACTAGTTCCTCGAATGTTTTTCTTCTTAATCATCATGGCATGAATTTTTTCTCCTGTTATTATGAGGTATATATATTGTCAAATAACGTGAAAGCAATATTTGAAAATGTTCTTATCACCATCTTAAGTTTTCGTTTGTGAATAGTAGCACCCCATTCACCATTACTATTCTTCAAAATGCTATGGTATTTTTGGAACTGATTTGGTTTAAAATACAGTGGGGAAGGTTTCTCTTAGTTTATATAAAGGCATTTGATGTAAGCAATTGGAGTCATTTGAAACTTTGCTGACATTTTCAATTTAGAAATGTACTATGATTTAGAATAGTAAATTAAATTATGCCCATAAAAATTCTGTTTTGCTAGTTGTTAATGAACTTTTCTGTATATTAATGGAGTTTCACGGCGTAAGTACTTTCGACATTAATCAAATATAAACACATTTCATCTTGGCATAATGTTGACATTACAAACCGAGATAGACGGAGTAGTCAATTTTTGTAGCTGTAAACACGAAGATTAATTCTGGAAAACCTACACATCCATCGTATACGAACATATCCCACGTCGCTGTTAATAAATTAGCACTTTTTTACAGTTTAATTCATGAAAGCTAAGTCCTGCGTCACTAGTTTGTGAACCAATTTCAAACTACATATTATTTCAAATTGTTACCATCTCTTTCTCGCTCATGTGTTGACATGTGATAGAGAATAAAGAGTTAGTTGGAAATTGGTTCACAAACTGTGACGCAGGGCTCACCTTTCGTTAATACACTAAACAAAAGAAAAGAAGTAAGATGCGAAAATATAATATTATATGGTGGAGAAAAATTGTTGACCTGGTGGAGGGGGGGGGGGGTCTGCCCTGGGACATTATTGTCAAGGGGATTCAAAACTATGGGTTGCTAATACAGACTCCAGAGTAAGATAAAGTTTGAACATTTCGTTGGAACCTTAGAACTTGCTCTAGTGGAAAGTTGTCCATGAGCAGCAGGTCCAGGATTTACCATATGGCTTGCACACAGGAAGAATACATACCCATGGTGAAAGTAGGACAAACATTTGACCTCCCCCCCCACGCCTCGACACCACCCTTTTCCTTCATTTTAAATGGCTACTCCATCATTTCAACTTTATTTGAAGGTTTCATCAAGGTAATAATACCAAAATGGCTACTTGGGGAAGTATTTTTTTGAAATTGAAGCTATCAAGAGCTACTGATGGATATCTACAATGAGTAACAAACTTGGTAATCTTATCACTCGGGAGAAAAACTGACTAATGATATTGATTTTGACGGTCACCATAGTGAATTTGATGCTCAGAAAAATCACAATAGCATTGCATCCATTTTTTTACTATTTACAATTAATTGCATGATAAACGGAATAATTTTTTTAAATTAATGCCCGAATTAATGGTTCATTATACCTTGTTTATATGGCGCAGCACATTAAAGGCCATCATGAATACTGGGTATACACCACTGGTCAGATTACATAAGCACATAAAATCTCATCTGGACACCTACTGTGTCTTCTACTTCTCTAATTGGAAAATAGCTAAAATTCAAAAGCAAAATACTGTCTGTCAGTTAGCTTTATTTAAAGCTATTATCGTAGGCAGGACTCTTGCACTATTTGGACTAGTGAAGTATTTAAATGAAAAAATATATGATAAAAAATGTCTATTTCGAGAGACCTTAGATGGCTGTTAGAAAAGAACTATCAACATTCTGTACAGTTATTAATTTATTATAAATTGTTATGCCCAAATCACAGTATCTATAGAATTCTAGACTGTGTTCAAATCAAGATTTGCAGCTGTTACCTACCATCTTCTACTTCCATTTATAAAGTACATGCCCCAGACCGAATTCCATCCCTTTCTATCCAGATGTGTGTAAACCAAATGTTGGCATTTCGAGGTGACTTGCAATATTATGTTATTTGAATAGGTGAGTGGAAACTGCGGTTGCGTTCACCCGTGATTCAGATCATTCAACAGCTCGTATTTTATTTCTTATCAAACATCGTTGTTACATTGTAATTAAGAAAACTTACCTGCATTCACGATCGGAAGCGACGGTTTTTACTTGCTGGAAAATTTACAGGCTTGAAAAATACTATGCTTCCAGTGGATAGTGACATAGTGTTACCTCTAACATTTATTTGGTGTTGAGCACAGATTTCAAAATCAAAAAATTGAATTTAGTTGTTAGGAATTGCATTATTGAAATTGTGGGTATCTGTCAAGATGAATTATAGTAGCACGTCTGTCTTATCAGTCCCTGGTTCCACTCGATTAGTGATTTGTCATTAAAAAAAGATGTTTCTCTACCATTATTATTAAATTTTTCAGAATTCGTGGTAGGTAGGTATTATGAAAAAATCACATTGCTTTGACAGAGCGTATTAACTTTGCAATTCCGTAAGTCGCCTTTCGAAACGAAAAGACACAATCCATTTCTACTGCTGTTTCGTATAATTTTCATTGATACACCATTTCAAGCCCCTTTCTCCGCAGTATTTCAAAATTGTATCGTGTCAAATATTAGCTGATGACCCTGTACGTACGTTGTAGATTGTCATTCATATTTATCTTGCTTAACATGTCTCTCGTCTCTTTGTCCGCTTTACTTTGTATATTACTCAGTCTCTTTTCATCTTATTCTCATTTAGTTACTGTATGTGCATTTATTACTATTTCATATTTTCCTTTTAATTATATTACTCAGTTATAAGCATTACTTGATTATGTTAATTCTAATTGTATTCAGGGAGTCGGTGGAAGATCAGAACCTGCCTACGCAGCAACTGAACATATTATTATTATTTTCAATAGAGGTTAGTAGTGGTAGTGATACTGATAATAATCTAACATGTACGCCCCTCGAAATTCTAGAAATTGCTGAAGTATCCACAATGAATTTACTGCCGAAAAAATAAAAAGGCAGTATACGCAAATGTCTGCAACATTTCTGGCATAAGTCGCATAGTCTTAGAGAAAGTATTTGCGTAGAATTTACTTAGATGATCCACGTGAATAATAGTCACTATTCTACGTTCGTTGAAGAATGTACTATTCTTATACACGTTATTGTTAATTAATTGCGGTACCTATGAAATAAACCCTTATTTAAGTAGATTTCTTTAACTATGGGCAAGTTTTGAAAACTCGACTCATTTAACGGGGTTTGTGGAGGTAATCATGGAAACAATTGTGGCAATAATTGTTACCATACCAAAATGTACCAACCCGGTTAAAGCCGTTCAAGTTTCGAAAACGCCAAATAGATTCTCGGTGAACGATTTTGAGAGCAATTGCCATCGCCCACTAAATTTTGCCAAAGGCCAAGTTTTAGTTAGTTTATAGATAGGTACAGTTTGACTCACTAAGTAATTTTTCGTAGAAAAGGAAAACGTCTAAAACAGCATTATAAATTAATCTTACGGTGGTAGATGTTTTACGCAAATGTTGCCAAGTTCATTAATTTTTATTTCATTTGTTGATAAGGTGCAACACCTACGACGACTAATCTTAATAATCACAGCCTTAACTTTATTTCAGTTTCAATCTGGCCGTCCAGAGAACCAGATCTTAAAACTTAACACCTTGTTCGAGCTTTAAGATCTTGCGAAAGATTGAGTATAATTAACGTTCTATTAGTAATGTTGCGGTAGTTTTGTGGTGGTGCCATAAAATGAGAACTTCTGGCGAACTTGTATTTAGAGTGTGTATGTTATTGTTGGGGCAGGACGTACTTAGAGAAAAACAGCACCACATCGAACAACTGTTGAAGGAACGAGATCTGGAAAATGCAGAATTCACTAGGGCAGCTAATCACGCGGAAAAGGTCCAGCAGAAATTGACCACTCTGAAAGCGGAATACGAACATGTAAGTTGTTTAGAAAAAATATTTTTCACAAATTTCGGAATATTTTCCCAAAAAATTTGAAAAAAAATGTTTTATTAAGCAAAATTAATTATTGCGGATCATAAATTTCGGTCAACCTACGTGCAGTACTAATCGGTTATCAATATTCAGTAGGTCGTTAATTATTTTTTTTTTAATTAGATCTTGTGATGCAATAATTATATTTTGGAAGCAATTAATAATTTACCTCATTTTTCTTCCAGTACCGATTAGAATGTGAAAAAAAACTGAACGAGTTTACCGGAGCTTTAGCACAATTGAATATTGATCGTCAGAGTATACTTTCTCAACTCGATGATGAGAAAAGACGAAACGAAGATCTACAGTTCAGATTCGAAGAAGCAGCTATCACCAAAGGCGATGTTGAGGTATCGTATCTTTGAATTTACAAATTTATGAATTCTTCATTTTGTAGGTTGTCAACCAAACCAATAAACACAAAATAATTGCCTTGGAAAAACAACTTGCTGCGGAGCGTCTGAAGAGTGATCAGTTGGAAACGGAATCGAGCAAACTATTTGAAGCGGAAGAAGCGTTGGTCAAATCTCGCGATGAAATCGAATCTTTAAAATCGAATCTGGATAAGGTGGTACAAAAGCGTGACGTTTTGCAAGTCGAACACCAAACATCAACAGGTAAAATTCCAAGATCAAATTATTAGTTATAGTTATATGTAGTTTGATCTAGGTAGCTAATTTTATTGTCAATTGCAGAAACTGCAACGTTCCTAAAACATCAATTGGAAACCACAAAAACGGCTTTAGACAATCTTCAACGGCAAAGTTCAAAACAAATTGATGAACTAAAACTGAACGTTGCCACCAGTCGCACAGATAAATTCGAAATAGAAAAAGAATTATCAAATTACAAAGATAAACTAAAAGATCGTTCCTCTTCCTGTGAAATCTACCACCAGGAAATAACGTCTCTGAAAGAAGAACTATCACTTGTAAAGTTACAGCTCACTAAAAAAACAACAGAATCGCACACTGAAGAAAGTAGTCTGAGAATCGAAGTAGAAAGATTAAAAGCCGAACTGCTTAGAAAAGATACTGAACTGCAATCCAAGGACCAACTGCTGGTTACCAAGACCGATGAGCTCAGAAGTTTGAAGGCGTTGTTGGAAACCACTCAAATTGACCTCAACGCGAAATCCGTGGACATTGAGAGATATCAACGCAGTAAACAAGATGCCGAGATTGTTTTCAATAAAGAAATTGAGTATCTTAAAAAAACTCTCAAGGAGAAAATCACAGAAAGGGAAGAGATCGAAAAAACGTCTACCATTCAAATTACGCAAAAGAACGCCGAAATAGCGGAGGCGACGAAAACAATAAGCAGTCACGTTAGTGAAATTCAAAGGCTCCGAAAGGATCTGAATGAAGCGAAGGTAAGCCTTGAACGCAACAGCATCGATGTACACGAGAGGCACACTCGCCAGATTGCAATTAAGGAATCAGAACTGATGGAATTAGCTGCCGAACTTCAGTTGAAGAAAGAAGAATTAACAAAATGTTCCATTGTCACCACAAAGCTCGAGGATGATATTTGTGCCAAAAACGGAATCATCGATAAACTACAGTTGGAATTTGATTCCTTGAAAAAACAATGCCAAATGGATCAAATTTCCGCTGCCGAATACACGAAACGTATTACTGAATTGCAGTTAACCAATGGCGATTTGCAACGAAAATTAAGCAGTACAGAGGAGGTTATCAATGATTTGAAAGAACAAAAACGCAGACTGGAACAAGAACTTCAGAGTGTGATCACATCCGCCGGTGACTACAGCAGTGAATTGCGTAAACTGAACGCGGCCGTTTTAGAAAAAGAACAAATGATTGCAACCGTAAGGGACGAGTACTTGCAAAAATTGCAACATTCTCAAGGCATCGAACAACAACTTCAGTTACAACTGTTGAAGGTCAACGAAGATTCTAAACGTACCATTGCCACCTTAGAAGAGCAGATAAAGACAGTTCAGCAGACTGAGCAAATGCTGCGCGATCAGTGTACCGCGTCAAACGCGGAGGCAGTTAAAATTCGGGAGGAGCTTATGCTGAAGGTCAACCAGCTGCAGAGCGTAATTGAAGAAAAGGAGTTCGCTTCGAAAGTGGCAATCAGCGATCACGCAGAGAGTAAACGGTATTTAACAGAGCAATTGGAGAGGGCTACGGGCGAACTACAAAGGACAATTGACTCGTGTAAGCTAAAGATCGACGAAATAACAGCCGAAAACATGAACACCAGAAACTTGCTTACCCAAAAATCTCAGGAACTGATCGAATCCGAAGCAAAACTGAAACATGTAACGTCACAATTCCAAATCAACGAAGGTGACCTGCGCCGGGGCCACGAGGAACTAGTGAAACAAATCCAGTTCGACTTAGGGGAAAAATCTGCTCTGGTCAGTCAATACCAAACCGAGTTGGAGTTATTAAAACGAGACTGTCAGAATCGTAATATAAACGTGGTCGAAAAGGATCATAAAATTTCCGAACTTTCGGCCCAATTGGAAGACAATCTTAAATTAATTACGCAATTGCAAAACGAGAAGGACGCGTTACAACTCTCGCAAGTTGAAGTCAACAAAAATTGGGTGACCCAAAATCAACAGTGCACGAATTTGCTTAATCAAGTGGCAATTCTTACAGAAAAAGTTGAGCTCGGTCAGAAATTTGCGGAAGAATTACAAATGCAAAAGAATATTCACGAGCAGTTACTCAATCAGTTGAAACTTACTGAGCAACAGAAACGAGAACTTATTGCGCGTTTGGAAAGTGAAGTAAATAATAATGGAGATGCCGATAGGTGCGTGTACATGTTGGAGCTAGCGAAGAATCTTCAAGCTTCCTCCACTAACGAATACACTCAGAAGATTGCCGAATTACAAAAGGTGCTGGAGACCACTCGTCTCAGTCTAACAGACAGCCAACTGCAAGTAAATGCTCAAAAAGAAGAGATATTGAGATTGCAAAACGACATGCTCAAGGTAAGTACACTAGTACTAAGTGCCTAAGTTTGTAGCTTTTAGTGCATGTTGGGCGTATTGCGTACTTTTTTTTAAGTAGAAATGGGAGCTTTTGGTTCAATTTTTGTGCGGGAATTTGATTGCGTTTTTCATAGGGACAACTAGGCAGAGCGTACAATTTCGGACCTAATAACACATTGAGAAATATACAAGGAAACACACCAACTGATCATCCATTACAAAACCCATTATTCTTACAAGTTCAGCTTACGATGATTAAAAACTCGTACTTCACGCTCATGCAAAAACTGATCGAATCGCTTAAAATAAACAGTCAATTGGTTAACTACTTAGAAAGTGCAGTCGTTCAAAATGATCAAAATCAGATGTACACGTTGCTACGCGATTTTGTTAACTTCAAACATTATATGCACGCATTAAGACACAGAATCGAACGCGAAAGTTATAAATTCCAAAAAATGATCTCTTATACCTTACTAAATTTGCACCGTAAACAGGTCGAATTGTACATACAAAATAATTACATACGACAATTGCAGAATAATTATAATTCACTGCCAACACAGTGCAAGTTGATTCGCTTTAATACCAATGACAATATTGATTTCGAATTACCAACTAATACCCAAATAGAGCTGGATAAGGCGCTTGATTTAATTAAACTCAAAGACCAACAAATTCAGAATCTTCAAACTTATCTTACCTCGGTCCAGGATAATTGTAAAAATCTATTCAGTTCCAAATGCCCTCAAGGTGTGTTCGAGAACAATCAACCGCAAGCACCGGCGCAACCGTGCGTACCCAAGATCATTGTAAAAAAGGTGCGTGTCTTACCAGAATCCTGCAAACAAAATTTCGGCAATTATCTTCTTCCATATTCCAATGTGCAGAACGGTTCTTTGCGACCAATACAGAATTTCCCTCCGTACCTTTCACCGTCGAATATCAGATGGTCCCCTGCAAATAATCAGTACTTTAATCCTAGTCCTTTCCCGTACCCGAATGAGTACGTTCAGCAGTCAACCACTCCCATTGCTAACTTGTTGAGTAAATGTCGTGAAATTTGTGACTCTGACAGTCGAAATCTTAGAACCTCTTCTCAATCAATTCCTTTGTTCGCCGGTATTAATCGATTGCAGTCTCCAGTGTGGCCCACACAAGATTTACTAGTCAATTTCTTAAAGAGACAGGTTCAGGTTCTGGCGGCGCAGTTGGAGAATTTCAGGGGCCAGCAGCAACCCTATTCTTCAGTTTTTAATTCAGGAATACCTCAACACATCCTAGGAAGGTATCCACAATTGGTTGCTCTTTTACGAAGGCAAATAAATAATCTTCTATTAAGTAGAGGTTGCCCATTAATTTCTCCAGAAAAAGAGGTGGAAATTGATAGCCTAAAACGTCAAATTAACCTTTTAACCACCTATCTTGGTAGTGGTGGTATTCCATATGGTCCCATTATTCCTGCAACAAATCAGTTGAAACCGTTATTGCGGAACCTTTTAATTAGATTGAATAACATAAAGATGCTTGGACCACAGCCAAATGTAATCCAACCCATTGGCGGTCAGTCACAACAGCCTATATCGGAAACACCCGAAATTGATCTTCTAAGAACCCAAATTCCGAATGTGTTAAGAGAACTGAATAACATAAACTTACAACCGAACAGCCAACAGTGTTTGCCCTATAACGTTGTTGTGCAGCGAATCCCTATAAGCTCTCCCGTATCACTTGGTCAAATATCCCCATTCAACGTTCCAAAAATATTGACTCGTGTCGTTCATGTGCCGGTCTTGCCGAACTCAGGTACTGGATTTGTACCACTGTCCCAACCTTCACGATTAATAATAAAGAGCATTCCGGTATATCAATCGCCCTTATACGCTCAAGGCGTACCAAGTTACTTGAACACACCGTACGCCCCCGAGTCAACATTATTTACAACTCCTGGTGGCAGTCGGGGTGTTCCTTACAGTTCACCAGTGATAAGAACTGTCTATTTACCGCAGCCTCCTAAAATTGTCACTAAATATGTGATCCAACCGTGTCCAAATGTACCGTCTGGCGTAGTTCCCAATACACTATTACAACCTGAGATTTCCATTTCTTCATCGAATCCAGCTTCGGGTATATCTGTAACTCAAGACAATGTCACTTGCGTTCGGCAGCCTCCTCAAGTAATCATACAGAAAGTGCCTCAATATATTACACAGCCTTGTAGAAATGCACCTTCACAAATTATAGTCAATAAAGTTCCTCATTTCAGTACTCAACCCTTCTCACAGGCTGTACCTTTCTTCCCCACACAGTTTACTGGACAATATCCACAAGAACAATTTAAGTACATTCCTATACCCCCTAGAATCATAAATCGCTATATTGCTCATCCAAATGGTGGAATTTCTCCATCTTGGCCTCAGATTCATACCACACCACAGAGGTACCCAGCGCAGATGTGCATTCAGCAACATCCACAAATAATTACGAGAACTGTTGCAGTTCCGGTACCTCAACCTCCTCGTGTGATAATTCGAGAGGTACCCAAATTTATGCCGCCAACTGGCTTCTCGTATGTTCCTTCACTTACAACACCAAACCAATTTGGTTGTGCGCCAAGGGTCGTAGTGAAAGTTGTTTCAGTACCGAAATATATTAATTTACCGCCGCGAGTCATTACTAGAATCGTACCAGTTGCTCCACAACTGGTGCCCCAAATTTCCAAAATTGACGTGCCTAGTTCGCCAATTGCTCAAACTGGTGGTGTAACGAATGTAATTTCTACTTCAGTACCTCCACGTGCCATCTATAAGTATGTACCACAACCAGTTCCACAGATCGTTTATCAACCTCCGAAAATAATCACTAAAGTTGTAACAGTTCCTGCAGCACCGAGAATTGTTATCAAAGAAGTACCTAGATTTATACCACAGCCAGGAATAAGATACGTGCAAGTTCCTACATCAACGATAGATGATACAGATTCATCAGTTCACCATTCGGACAGTACTCATCTAAACGTCCCGGACATTGGTGTTGTCCCACAATATCAACCTCCAAGAATTATTACCAAAATTGTACCAGTTCCTGTACCACAATCTCCGCAGATTATTACAGTACCGAGATATATATCTCGCGGTTGCCCCAAACAACAAATTAAATATGTACCCATTCCAACACCATTCTCGCTAATTAAACAACAGCCGTTTGTACCCAACCTTGTTACTCCATCTCAATTTGGTCATATTACACAACCAAACCAGTGTGTGTATCAACCTCCTAAAATCATCACAAGGACTGTACCTGTTCCCCAACCGCCCAGAATTATAATTAAACAAGTGCCAAAACTTATACCTCAACCCTGTTCGTTTGTGACGGAAGCACCATCGTCTGTTTTAACCCAAATGCCTTTGGCTTCAGATTCCATTGTACTGGGTGGTCAGTCCCATAATACTGGTCATATCAATCTACCGAACCTTTCTGTTTCACCACGTCCGGAACTTTCCCAGATTACTCCCAATCAAGTATCTCGTGTATGCCCTAGGGAAATTAAGTATGTACCGATCACAAAGATAGTACACATTCCGACTCCAACAGTTGTTCCAAAGCAAGAAATCAGATATGTACCGGTTACTAAGATTGTACGTGTTCCTCTACCTCTTCCTCCACGTATTGTTACACAGGAGTTACCTAAAGTATGTCCAAGGCAAGAAATTCAGTATGTTCCAGTTACTAAGGTGGTACGGGTACCTTTGCCCCAAGCTCCACAAATTATAACTCGTGAGGTTCCAAAGTTTATTACTCAAGCCTGCCCTAAACAGCAAATTCAGTATGTACCAATTACTAAAGTGTTACCGTTGATCCAACCTCGTGACTATGTACCTCAAATTTTGACGAAACCAGAGATCAGATATGTACCGGTTACTAAGGTGGTCCATGTACCTCTACCTCGGCCTCCACAAGTTATTACTCGCGAAGTGCCTAAGTATATCTCACAAGTCTGCCCGCAACCGACAGTTAAGTATGTACCCGTTCCTCAGGTAATACCTCGATCTCCACGCATTGTTCCTGTAGAGGTACCTCGGGTTTGTCCTCAACAACCAATTAGATATGTACCAGTTATTAAATCGGTACAAGTACCATTGCCCCAACCTCCACGAATAATATCTCAAGAGGTCCCCAAATTTGTGTCACGAATCTGCCCAAAACAGGAAGTGAAGTACATACCAGTTACTAAGGTAGTACCTGTTTCAGTACCTCAACCTCCACGTGTTATTACACGCGAGATACCTAAATTTGTTCCTGGAATTTGTCCAAAACAAGAGGTGAGATACATACCAGTTACTAAGACGGTGCCTGTTGTTCAACCTCAACCTCCACGAATTGTTGTTAAACAAGTACCCATTTTAATACCTCAACCTTATCCAAAAGTTGAAATAAAATACATACCTGTACCTTCTCAGCAGACTCGACCGAATGTTCCTCACGTTGTAAATATACCACAGTACATACGCAGTCCGCCTAAAATAATTACTAAAGTTGTACAGGTTGCGGTTCCCCAACCTCCCCAAATTATTACGCGCGAAATTCCCAGATTTATATCTCGAATTTGCCCCACACAGCCAACTAGGTATATTCCTATAGTTAAGGTAGAACGCGTTCCGATTCCTCAACCTCCACAAATAGTTGCCCATGCAGTACCGAAATATGTACCTCGTGTTTGTCCCAGAGGGGAAATCAAATATGTACCTGTACCTCAACAATCTGTTGTACCTCAAGTGTGTGCACAGCAACAAATTAAATATGTACCAATTACAAGATTAGTTCCATTGCCTCAAACTCCTCGCGTTATCACTCGTGAGGTACCCAAACTTGTGCCCCAAGCCTGTCCGAATCAAGAAGTTAAGTTCGTACCAGTCACTAAAAGAGTACCTGTTTTGGTACCTCAGCCTCCGCAGGTGATAATTCAAAAAGTACCCCAACCATATCTAAAAACAGTTCCAGTCACAGTACCTTCGGCTCCACGATTTGTACCTCAATATATTCAGCGACCTCCACAAATAATTACTAAAGTTGTACCCGTCCCTCAACCACCACAAATTATTACTCGTGACATACCAAAATTCATAACTAGAACTGGTCCAATTAGATATGTACCAATTAGTGTACCACTTCCTCAACCTCCGCAAATTGTGGAAGTACCTCGATTTGTAAATCGAGTGTGTCCAAAGCAAGAAATTAAATATATACCAATTATACGCGCCGTACCTGGATCACCACAAATTATTACTCGTCATTTACCCAAGTTTATCCCTCAAGCTTGCCCAAGACAGCAAATTCAGTATGTACCGGTCACTAAATTAATTCGTGTTCCTCAACCTCCAGAAATTGTGAGGCAATTTGTTCCCCAAAATTGTCCCAAACAGCCAGTTCAATACGTACCAGTTACTAAGGTGGTACACGTTCCGTCTCCTAGTATTCCGTCGGTCGTTTCTGTTCCTCGTATTGTTAACAAATATGTGCCACAACCCTATCCTGTTCCACGATACATTTATCAACCTCCACAAATTGTTACCAAAGTAGTACCCCAACCTCCACAAGTAATAACTCGAGTAGTTCCCAAAGTGATACGGGAACCATGTTCTCAACAAATTAAATTTGTACCAATTCCGACCGTACCCTCCGTACAGGTTCCACAAATTATCACCAAAGAAGTACCTCGGTATGTACAGCAACCATGTCCGATCCGAAATATTCCTATTCCTCAACCTCCACAAGTCATTGTTAAAACAGTTCCACGATATATTCGCCAACCTCCGACAATGGTACCCATTGAAGTCCCAGTACCGCAACCCAAGCTTATAACCAGAGTCATTTCTACTCCACAACCTCCACGTATTATAAATGTTCCACAACCTTATCCAGTTTTGCAATACATTCGGCAGCCACCAGAAATTATTACCAAAACAGTACCTGTTGCGGTACCACAGCCTCCTCGAGTTGTGGTTCGGCAATTACCCTGTCCAGCTTCTGTTGAAACTCCACGCGTTTTAGTGAAAGAAGTTCCACGATATGTTTCTGTTCCACAATCACAACCGCCACAAATTATTACTAAAACTGTACCCGTTGTTGTACCACAACCACCTCAAATTTTAACTCGAGAGGTACCTAAATATATATTCCAAAATTGTCCAAATCCAGGAGTCTCACGGGTTGTACCACAATGTCCTGATGTTTCTCCACGTGTTATCGTTCAACAAGTACCGAAGTATATTCCACAAACATGCCCGCCACAAGAAGTCAGATATATACCCATTCCACAACCTGTGATTGGAACCTCTCCCCCGCCTCTTGTTACTGGTACTAGCGTTCAACCTTTACCACTGAGTGATTCCCTTAAGGGCGATTATCCAACTGCGCCAGTTAAATGTACACCACAATACATTGTCCAACCTCCTAGAGTAATTACAAAGATTGCACCTCCGCAAATCGTTATTCGCGAAGTACCAAAATACATAAATCAACCTATTTCAACTCCTCAAATTGTTTACAAGTCCGTTCCACAGCCTTGTGCACAACCGCAAATCAGATATGTACCTGTTGCCCAGCCACCAATAATAAGAACTGTACCTACTTCAAATGTTCAAATCGAACCAAGGGTAGTAGTAAAAGTTGTCCGCGTTCCTCAACCTCCTATTGTGATTAACAGGTGTGCCCAGCCCCTTCTTCCATTAAGACCTACACAACAGCTTTATCCTTTCATTCGACCCACTCAAAATGTAAATGATCAAGATGATGTGTCAGATATCCTCACGAAGCACAGTGGGCACTCATACTTCCCACAGTCACCACAACCTCCTCAAGTAGTTTTCAAATACATACCTCTACCATGTCCACGTTTGCCTTCTACACCCGTGCCACTTGTCAAAGTGATAGTTAAGCAAGTACCCGTTTCACAACCACCTAAAGTGATTGTAAGAAAGGAGCCATATTTCAATAGAGAACTCTGCCCAATGGTACCACTTCCTAGAACAATAATTAAGGAAGTACCGGTACCCTGCCAACAAAATGTCAATGTACCAAGGTACATTATTCAACAAGTGCCGATGCCTCAACCTCCAAAAATAATCATCCGAACACTTTCTTCTCCACCACGGAACATAATCAAAGAAGTACCAGTACCTGTGGTAGCAGGTGCCTCTTGCCCTCCACCTCAATTAATACGCCAACAAGTTCCCATTCCTCAAATAAGAACAGTTGTTAAACAAGTTCCGATTTCCCAACCTCCAAGAATTATTATTAAAACTGTACAAGTACCGCAACCACCTCAAGTGATTTTGAAAAAGGTTGTTGTACCACTACGAGGTAATGTCGAATGCCCGACACCCAACATCATTCAAGTTCCCGTTCCCCAACCTCCGAGAATTATAATAAAACAAGTCCCAATTGTACAACCTCCTCAGGTTATAGTCAAAGAAATTCAACCTTACTCTTCTCAAGCTACCATTAATGATCACAACTGGAACCGCTCGAATCTGCGTGAAGTTCCTAAAGTAGTAATACAACCAGTTCCTCACGTTCAAATAAAATACGTTCCGGTGCCGACGATGAGCGGTGTCACTTGCGCGCTTCCAAAATTGTTCCTACGCAAAGTTTTCGTACCGCAAGCACCGATCAAAGTTTTTACGAGGGTAGTTTTACCAGACCAGTTGCAACCAATTGAAAAAGAAATCATTATACCTCGACTTCCCGAACCGATTACAACCGTTGGTATTGGAGCGACCGATTCAAAAGATGTGCAAATTTATAACCTTCAGAATCGTCTTAATGCGTGCGTAAACGGTCAAGGGGGGACGCCGCAGGTCGAAAAGCAGAGGCGAATAATTCAGGTACTCAAAAACAAGCTGCGCAGTAATACATGTTCCGTGTACGAGGAGACTAGATCACCGGCACTTAAAGTACCATTACCGATGATGCGTTTGATCACAACAACACAACAAACACCTCGATCTTTAAGCCAAACATCACAATCTACAGGATTACACACAATTGTTTTATCGGCGTTGCATGAAGCGTTTAGTTATACACAAAAAGCACTATCGAAATGTATGAATGCACTTTTAATTCGACAGTTAGATAAGGCACCCGAATCCGGGACATCTTTACGCACTCAACCGTTCATAGAAGACAATCATCAAACAGAAGGTCAAATAGAATTTCTCAATTCAATTATAGTAGATATGCAAAGAAAAAACGAAGAGCAGCGTGCGAGAATTCGACTTTTAGAATCCGGGTTTAGTCCCGCTGCAGTAAATGATTTAGATTTGTAAGTTTGCCGCCAGATGTCATTTCTCTAACAAAATGTTTGACAGACTTGAACAACCATCTAAGACAAGAGCTCCTAGGGTTTACTGCGATATATGCGAGATATTTGACGATCACGAAACAGAAGACTGTCCGCTACAAGCTACCGACGCCGGTTTAGTACGTCCACCTCGTAGGAATAAGAGGGCGGCACCTACAAATAGGCCTTATTGTGAAATTTGTGAACGTACGCTTTCACATTTCTAAATCGTGCAAATATTTAAAAATCTTTTTCTAGTTTTCGGGCATTGCACAGAAGACTGCACGGAGCAAGATCAAACGTTTTGAATGTATTTTGCTTTACATTTTCAATTAAACGTAGAGAATAACTTTTATTTTTTAGGTACTATCGTAGTAATTAACAATAACGTGATATTTGTATAAAGTTTAGGTAAGTAGGTACACAACTAAACAATTCTTGTGTAACAAACAGATGATATATTTTCGTTACTTGTTAAACGGAGCTTCAACGTTAGTCTATTGTTACATAATGTAGAACATGTTTCATATTTATTACACTTCCTTGTAAATGTTTGTCAAATTAATTGCTATCGCTAGTCTTTTGGAGAATGAAAAATAAATTGACCAGATTACTTATCAGCCTATTTGTGGTGTTGTAATTTGGGGAAACGGATTCTTGATGACAGTTCAGTGCTCGCAAATTTGAGATAGTAGTTTAATATTTTGCGTGTCCGAGTTTAGTACCAGACGAACAACTTGATGAAGCAAGTCGTTCTTTGACAATTAACCCTTTCGGTCTGTCAGACCGACGTCACCCTTGGTGTACCTAAGAATTCAAGCTGCCACTGCACATTCTTTCAAAAAAATTCGGAAATTTGGGTATATTTAGTGCTGTGAGTAATTGGCCGCTTTCCAGTGCATCGCCGCCATTGATGCTACGAAAATTCTATAGTCAGCGCAGCATTGCAACGCGCATCCCCCTGTTAGCTTAGTGTTGTGCATAATTCAATTTAGTTATGTTACAAGAATAAAATTTATTTTTTCGATTTATATGCCTTTGTTTATTTATTGACGGAACGTTTTCCTTTATTTTAAGCCAAGTTACATGCGTAGTAACTACGAAATCAAGCCAAAATCAAATTTGGTCTCTCAGACCGAGGTCACCACTGGTGTTCCAAAATTTCACGTCACCACTGCAGGGTTAACTGCTATATATCGACCAGTGTAAACCCCTTATTAGGAAAACTTGTGTCACAATTCACCCTTTCTCCGATTGAAAATACAGACAACCCAGACATGCTCCTCTAATAATAATAATATATAATTCGTGTTGCTATACATATTGTACTTACACATGTCAAGGTTGTACTGGAGTGAAGTTAAAACAGGTTACAATTCACATTAAAGTTTACAATTTAAAAACTCATCGTAAGAATAAAAGGAGTGAGATATCAACAGTTGCTTGATGACTAGTTTAAATTGGTGTAGTGGTAAAGACCGTATTTTTGGGGGCAGTTTATTATAAAATTTGTGAGACAAATAGTTTGGGCCATTTTGTGATAACTTTAACCTAAAATGATCGGTTATGAGGTTATTGTTGTCTCTTGTTTCATAATGGTGTAGATCTTTATGTTTTGTATACTGAGCTATGTTTTTTTTTATATGTATTAGACATTGGTAAGTAAATTGACAAGGTAATGTCAGAATTCTTAATTTTATAAAACTGTCTGCATTCTTCGCGATACCCTATGTTGGCAATTGTTCTTATAGCTTTCCTCTGCAATCGGAAAATTCTATGTCGCCCAGCTGAATGTCCCCAATTGAGAGCCGCATACGACATAATGGAGTGGAAAGTGGAAAAGTATACTACGCGCAAAACATGAGGCGAAACTGATAGTTTTAGGTTTCTTAGCATGAAGATATTAGTAGTTAGTTTTGCTGCTAGCTGGTTCGTGTGTTCTATCCAGTTTAGTTTTTTGTCTAAGGTGACCCCTAAAAAAGATACCGATTTTGTATTTTCCTCTTCTTGGGTTTGTTTTAATGTGAAAATCATACGCTGTGTTTTATCTATGTTTAGAAGCAGCTGATTTGCTGCGAACCAATCCCGAGCCTTGAATTGTATCTCGTTGCTACAGTATTCTAATTCATTTAAGTTTTTTCCATTTAATGTTATCGTGGTATCATCAGCATAATGAGTGATAGTGATATTATTATCTACATTCAGACAATTTGAAAAGTTGTTGATGTAAATTATAAAAAGCAATGACAAACCTCAATTTTTCATGCTATCCAAGAAGGTTTTATTTCCATAGCAGTTTCTACATGCGTTTTTCCAACTTCTGGGAAAAGTATTCCACTAGAGTCACCTTTTTGGTCTCTAGTTGAATGGAAGGTTGCCTACCAAAAGGGGTGTTCAATAAATTCAATATGTATTGTAACTTGAGTTACCATTGTAACTTGAAATTCTTATTGCAATTCCCTATACCCTTTTATATGCCCATTGATAATGAATAAATTTGTTTCAAAAAAGATTGTACAGTGGAAATTAAATTTTATTAAAAAGTAATCAATAAAATACAATTAATCTAAACCTTCTTTCTTTTCCTTGATTGCTTCCTGAAAGGCAAATGTTTAATTTAAAAACTACGACACATACGGTATACCTTAAAACGTTCTTCAAAAAGCGAAAGTTCCGATATTAAATCTGCCACAGCATTCATGAAAGCCTCTTGCGGTGAATAATCTGAAGTTGTCTGTATACGTAGCACAAATTTATGTTCCAACGGATGCGGCAGTTTGTATCCGGCAAAGAGCACATTTGGATCTTTCAATAGCTGACTGAGGGGAACTTACAGTAGGTAGCATAGAGTTTACATATATACTTACTTTCGGATCATGTTTCCGAGTGTGTGATCTTCCTTGTTCACCGTAAAAATAGCGGCATTAGTCACTTTTGTGTCCTGCTCTCGAATTATCCTATTAGAAAATTGGGTTAACTGCAAAAAACCTGCATGAAATCGCTTACTTTTTTTCTCCTTCGTAAAGTAAGAATGATTCAAATGTCGGTGGCGCGTTCATTATTCTTGTTTTTTCATAAACAGTTGTTTTTTGTTATAACAAAAAGTTAGGTTATGCAGATGCAGTACAAAATCTGCGGAATAGATGGCGCCGGGGTGGCGATTTTCAGTTGCGGTAGCGCATTCAACGGCTAAAATGGCCGTCCAAAATTTTAAAATGAAATAGTATATAGAGTTTTATAGACAGTGTAACCGTTTGCATTAAATGTTTAGCGTTACGTAGGTAGTCGTGATACGGTAAACTCTGCACATGTGTCAATTACGAAGGGCTAACCCTTTTTCCGGCGCACTTATCAACTTAGGGTTGATGGTTTACGGGCAGAATCGCGTTTGATTTTTAGTTCAGTTTGCGCGAGACTTTCGTTAGGGCTAGTGGTATTAGCAAACTCATTGAAAATGGCGGAGGCCACAACTACAGCGAGTGCAAATCCAAATATTGAAATTGTGAGAGGACAAATGTTCGAAGCGGGCCCGCGATATACAAATTTGTCCTACATCGGCGAAGGAGCTTACGGCATGGTCGTGTAAGTGCAATTCCACCATTATTTATCTATCTCGTTTCGGCCGTGTCAAATAATTTTATTAATATTTGCATTTGAAATTCCTTCACGCCCCTTGAATTAAATATGCGACACGCGACTCAAACAAACATTATTTAAGTTTTATCTTTTTCTTAATTGTCGGATTGAGGTTATGTATATAGGTATTCCCGAATAAATCGACAATGGTCGGTTTTTAAAGATCGCTCGAAATTAGTGATAGGTAAATTACTACTCGCACCCTTTGAGAAATCAACATTACACTATATCATATATGTAATGATAATCGTAATACGGACTGTGAAACTAGAAACTGTCCAGTGCCTCTTACATGAAAATCATTCAATTTTTTATTATCCTATAATAGTTATCAAACAATCAATTCGCAAATTCATACTTCGCTGCAACTTGCTCAATTTGTAAATCGTAGGTAATGATACAATCGCTGTTCAATCCTCCAAGACTAGCGACTTTTCAGTAAGGGTAAATGCACCTGTTGAATTCAACATGACTACACGATTTCACAATCCGTAAGAAATCTGAGGCTTTATTAATTTGTCAAAATATTCAAATATTATATCCCAAGTGCACGCCAAATCCTACCTGAATACTGAATACTCAGATCTGGTATTTGGCGTGCACGAGGGATATACGGGATGACTATTGCCCGACGAAAAGTTGACACTTATTTTCTTATTCCCCGTTGTCATCTTGTTCTGTGATCTTATTATTGGCACTGCATCTTTCTATTCCAATACCTAAACGTAGTGGGCTTGTACCTAGACATAGAAACGAAAGAATAAAAGTGAGTTATCCGTCAGTTGTTGTTAAAAATGAATAAAACACGTTTCGGGAGTGAATCACTTGAAGTTATTGAAGATAACATTGATAATTTGAGGCCTTCCAATACAAAAAAAGCGAATAGTTTAACATGGAATCAGTTCAAATCTTTTTGTGCGGAAAAAACTATGTACAGGGAGTAAATCGAAAAGTGGAACATAGGCGTTTAACATGGGAAATGCGCAAACGTTTCCTAATTATTTTACGCAAAAATACTTCAAATAAAAGTTATAGAGATATAAATTCGGCATCTAAATCGTGTAAAACGATTATTCTACCTTTTCTTGTACGCGAAAAAATTAATTATAAAGATTTTGTTTTCACGAGTTTTTAGTCTAAGTAGCCATGGACTATGTTTTTCTTTTATCAAAAAATGTGTATTTTGTGTATGGTGCGCGGTTGCGTCCGTAGGTACACGTGTTTATAATTGTAAGGTTTAATTAAACCCCGAAGTGAAATACGAATATAAACAATATTTAATTAAACGTAAATGAATTGTCCAAATTTTTAGATTGGGGGTAGAATATTTATTAACGTCGCGCTTTATTGATTCGGTGTAAAATTTCAATAAATTCCTTGCATCGCGTCGTATATAATAAAACGTATTAAATTACGTACGTGTCCGCTTGTGTGGCTTCACCGGTTATTTTAAGGGTCGAGAATTTCGTTTGAAGCTGCTCGCCGACACTTTATTTGACAATTGTTTATTGTTGGTAGGTACGCGTTAAAGCTTTCTTTCCACGTTTCACAACCTAAGCGAGTGATTTAAATTCAATCTTAAATCGAACACAGACAGACGAATCGGTAGCTTAGTCTTTGTTTCTTGAACGGTAAAGCAAAGCGATGGAAGCGAGGATGGAAGCTTAAAGGTTAACGCGCACTTACGCGACATTTTTCACTCTGATATTTACTTTTAGAGAAAAATGAACTTTAGAAAAATAAAATAAATAGTTTAACTTTTCAATTCAAAACTTCTCAAAAACAAAGAAGCCAGTGTATGCGAAAAAAAACATTGAAAATAAAAGACATTGAATTACACGTCTCTGCGCACATTAACTAGTTCCGTCACGTTAGCGCGAACCGTCGACGTGACGGAACGGAACGGACAAGTGTGCGGCAACCTTAACAGTCGTAGTGAGCAGTTGTCGACTACACTAGATGATTATGGGCGACCTATAATTTCACCGGTCCGTTAAAAAGACGGATAATGTGAAAGAGCTCTTACTGTCCAATGGAACGAAATAAGGAGATTGTTTACGTAGTCGCACAAAAAAGAATTTATAATCTCGTAGTTTTCTAAAAGCAATCTTGATTGAAACATCACGCACCCACAAAAAGATTTTCATTTCTTTTTCTCGCGCGCTAACGCCAACGATTCATAAACCTAATTTACTGGACTGCGGGCTTTGTTAAAGCGTCAATTTTCAGAATTCCCAAGGGCTTGGAATATATTGATTCATTTTAGCATATGTAATTAATTGGCCTTATTCTCTTCGGACCTCTTTTATAATAACAACAACGATCAACGATTTTTTTTCTTGATAAAATAACGTGCCATCATAACGTCCTTGCATAGGATTATAATAAAAGTTGAGGGTTGTCATAGTTTGAAATGATGATTCTTAAATTTAATTAAAAAATTCGTGTTCGCATTCGTGACTACCTATGGTTATTATGGTAACGGGCGGGGCGATCAAAAATGAGTTGCTGTCGAGTCGCCTCTGGAAGTTCAAGTTAATGACGATTTCCCATGTAATCAAATATTCCAAAGGTAAGGTGACTCGACAGCAACTTATTTTTGATCGCATAGTATCACCGATACTAATTAAGTATTAAATATTTTCAAATTCTGCTTCAATTCTATTTGATCGCTTTTCGTTCGACGTGTAGCCTAGTCTCGCTGTTGTCCGTCGTTTCTTTTTATTATTCTCCCTATAGATGTAAATAACTAAAATATATCCGTCCCTCCTCTCAGGAAGTTGTTGACAGCCCCGGATGTGAGCAAATTGAGGGAAAATATAATGAAACTCTGGGGAAATAAAGAGAACATGTTGGAAAATGCAACATACAGAAAATCTTATTATTATTATTTATACACTATAATGTAAAAAAGTTGCGCTTAGGTAAAGAAGACTCTTAATGAGAGGGTGCTGTGTAAATTATGGTTAATTCATTTCTGATGATATATGCGCAGTTGTTGAAGTATGCCTTTTAGCAACATTTATACAGGGTGAGTTTTTTTTCATTTTAAGCATTAGGATCTCGGAAACCGTAACACGTAGAGGATTCGGTTAAATGAGGAAAGAGTTGTCGTTTTAAGAGCTTATTCAAGATATGCTTTTGTTTTTTGAATAAAATCCACAGTTTACTAGATATGAGCGAAAAACAGATTTAGTGATTTTTCATTTAACTGTTGTAGAATCGTTAGTATTAGAAATACAGAAATATGCAAAGAGCAAAAATCGTAGATTTTTTTCCGCTTATTAAAGTACATATAACTCAAAAATTGTAAAATACAGAAGGAAATTAGTATGTTCATAATGTTAAATATTAAAATGCGAGTTAAAATGTCTAAAACTTGTATTCACTAAATCTGTTTTTCGCAAAAAAACAAAAACATATCTTAGTAATAAGCTCTTAAAACGACAACTCTTTCCTCATTTAACTGAATCTGTATATCTTATGGTTTCTGAGATCCCAATGCTTAAAATGAAAAAAAAACTCACTCTTTATACACACAAAAAACAAATCATTTCAATGAAGCAAATTTTGCGTTGACCGAAGCACATATATGTTTGGATAGGGCCAACTACATGTGTATTTCAGTCTAAGTGACAATATATTTAGGCTATGATGCAAATTTTTATTAACTCAGACACAAATCAAATTGATTTAACAATTAATTTGGTTTAAGTGAAAAACCTATTCTTTCTGCTAACCTCGCAATTTATTTGGTTTAAATACATTGCGCCTAAATTGAAAGTATCGACGTGTTTGAATTAAAAACCATATTCTAGATCAAAATTTAAAAATATTTAAGGTAAATATATCATGCCTGACTAAACAAAACTTAAAAATTGTTCAACCCATACTGTGAATTGAAGCAATTATTAAATATTTAGCCCAAAAGCTACATATTTCTTATTCGACATGCGTACAGTTGAGACTAAATAATATTTTGGTGACGCAAATATATCATTCTTTCATTTAAATATTGTGCTGTTAAAGGGAATTTCCGTAATATCCACAATATCAAAAATTAAATACATAATAAAAATGCAATATGAATATAATTCATTTATTCAGAACTTTTTAGAAACAAATCAGAACCCAGTCATAACGTACGGGATTTTTGGTATCTAGAGGGCCAAAATCGTAATTTTTACTTTATTTTCATACAACCTTTTATTTTGGCTCTCCATAGTTACCGGGCACCCTATGTACAAGAAATTGATATAGGTAAGTATAAAACCTTAAAAATATAAAATTCCACATATGATAAAGGAATAAGAACTTACAAAATATTCTCTCAGAAGTACACCTACATAAAAACCGCAGGTAACTTAAAAATATAAAACAAAACCAAAACACTCAGGATGAAACGCACTATCTAACGCACTTGCAAGAAATTTTTTCGGTGTCGCAACGCAAAACTTCGAACGTGTAAAGAGCAACCGAGTCGAATTTTACGACATGTTTTTATTGGAGGGGGAAATATTTATGCACCCATGCAATTGAAATGAATTCATTTCATTCCAGAGATTTATTTAGTTACTTAGCTCAAAACGTCAAGTTTTTTATATTAAATACAGGAAAAGTTAAATTCATGTACTGGTTTATTATGTTACACAAATGAACAACATGTTTAAGCGAATTGTGTGGATATTTATGTGAAACTCCTCAAAGCAAATTGCTTGAGTCAAATATAATATTTTTGAATCAAAGTTAATCCAAGTCAAATATTTTGTGACGAAACATCAATTACATCGATTTATTTGAGTCAAAATAATTATTTTTGATTTAAATCTAATTTGATTATTTTAAATTAGTCTTTACTTCTTTTAAAGAAATACGGGTCAAATACATGATGAATTTGTCGTTAAAGTACGATTTTTTTCTGTGTATGACAATACATATTGATACACACATGTAAAACGGTCGCACACAGAAATCAATACATTCGGCTACAGTTTTTCAAATTGGCTACCCCGAATGGACGACCACTCCATACAGACAGACACACGTAATGCTCAAGAATTTCAATTTAGAAAATGGTAACGTGTCTATGATGAACACAAAACTGCAGTTCTATCTACATTTTTAAAAGTGATGGTAGCTCTCCCTCTTCATCGATACTTTTAGAATTTTATTAATACCTTGTAATAGCCCATTTAATCAATTTTACTCACAATCGGTTAGTATTATCTGAATTCCTAACCTTCAAAGCGGTTGCGAAGCGACTCATTACTCACCTTGGCCGGGAAAGTAACTTTCCCGGCTAGCTGTCACTTTCCTGGCTAGCATCTGTCACTTTCCTTACCTGCAAATGCTATTCATATCTTATAAGAATCAATTGAGTATGTATTTAATTAGATCAACACAACAATACGAAGAACGAAACTATTTGCTATTGTTGTAAACATTAATGGTTACATTGGCGGTGTCACTATTATTGACAGTTAAAGTAACACCTTGTTGAATTTCAGAAGTCGCCGCAGACGTCGACGGTTGCGGCTTCTCTGCATGAGACAGCATATTTGCAATTTGTACTTGCCCATGTATTGAGTTCTCAACGTACCCTTCCGCTACGGTACTAGATTTCCACCCTCCTAGTCGTTTCAACTGCAGAATATCTCCACCTGTATTTGCTAGCAATGTTGCTGAAGTGCGTCTAAAGCAATGCCCTGTAAACCCATTGACATTTTCCAATTTTAAGAAAGCTGCTATCTTTTTGGGGAAATTTCCAATAGAATTATGCCCAAATGGTTGTTTTGTAATTCTTCCTGATCTAATTTGTAGAAAAAACCTTTCAGAATGTACATTGTTGCGAAGATCGTAGTAATGTTTTACAATCTTAATCCACTCCGGTTTTGTAATTACAAATGTACGGGACGAGTAGGTTTTTGTTACAGGAATCACTATTATAATGCGATGTGCCAAAATTTCCAAATCAGTCATTTTCATTTTTAAAAGCTCATCACACCTGCAAGCACCAGAAATGCCGAGAGAAATGCCAACAATCAAAGCAACCTAAAAGAAATATGTAATTAACCATGTATTTCGTATGCGCTAAAGAAATTCAAACATTATACCTTTTGCGGAAGATACTCTATTGGAGCTTCATTAAGAAATTTTTCAATTTCTGTTTCGGATAAAACATTAGACTTTTTAGGTTTGTATCCCACATTCTGCCTTTTCAAGTATGCTCGTAATTTTTCATAGTTACTGATATTAACATTATGCCTAATACTTAGAATTGTCCGCAACATGGAATACCTGGACCATAATGTGGAAGCTTTGCTTTTTTTACTTAGTTCAGAAAAATAGGCAAGAAGTACCGTCTCAGAGTGATGCCCCACACCTTTTGCTTCGCACCATTGGCTATACGTGTTGTAAGTATTTTCGTACCTCTCTTTGCTTTTTTCTGGAATCGTGCCATCAGTCGCTTTTTCTGCAGCTATTCGCAGTTCTGGTGGAGTGCTTTCAAATTCACTGTCGGACATTATTCATGAAAAAATATAGAAAAATTTGCTAAGAAAAATGCGCTTGACTGACAAATTGAAACAAAATTGTTAAGTTGCCTAGTAACGATGTCACAGATACCTATATTTCTTAAAATAATTACGAACTATTACAAATTCTACTAGATACTTTACCTTAAAGTAGTTAGAGCGGGTTCGGCTGAAGTCAAGTGATGTACTCGGCCTACCTATTACTTACGGTAAACGTCCCCAAAAAAATGTTGTTATGAAGGAAACATAATTAGAAATACGGTATGAGTGGTATTTTGTACCTCAGCACAATGCAAACGTCATACATGATTTTTAAAAAGGTATATACAGTAGTCAACTTGACTAGTCTCCCTACTTTTCGACCCTGTTTCAAACCTTTGCACACTAAATGTTGACGACACACCGCGACTAAATATTCACAGTGTAAGCGGTAAATCCTAAACGAATATATTTGTTTTTAATCAAAACGTATGCGAGACGTATGTAAAAGCCGGGAAACTAAATAATTTGGCGTTTTACGTGAAGTCGGTGTAGTGGATTTGGTTTTTCGATGTTGGCGCCAGAGATCCCCCCAACCGCTCTCTTGATCTCGATCCGATCAGTGTGTCAACAAGACGTGTGCAAGCCTTTATAAATATCGCTGGTTTTGGTGTTCTTTCTGAAAGACACCATGCCTTTTGTGAAGAAAAGTGCTCAGCAGAAGAAGGAAAAGATTGTCCTAGCTCAGTTATATACTAGACCTAGTGGAAAAGTCATCAGATTTAAACGCGTGCTGCATAGCGTGCCGCCGCGTCAGAGCAGACGCCGCTCCGGCGGTAAATATCTTCCTTATTTCATCATGAACATGTACTTTTTCGTGCATATTTAGATTCGTCACAAAATTTCGCTTCTAATGAGACCCATCTCATTTAAGTCTTGATACAAAAACCTTCGCTAGCTCAGAAAAACTGAGTCTGTCCATAAGAGCCCATGTTAAAATACCCTGTTTTTACTGTCAAATATCTCAGAAACGGCACATAGGAACACTTTTTTCTTTTGACCATTAGAAAGTGCGTCTCTCAGAGAATAAGTGACCAAATTTTCACCAACTTCTTGTTACTTTTACCTAGGCGCTCTAACTACTTTAAATGATCGATTGTGAGTAAAATAGTATACAAACCTCGCTGGTCAGTAGTTCATAACCAACGCCTCGCGCTTATACCTCACCTCCGCGCTTCGCGCGTCGGTGAGGTACCTTAAGCCCTCGGGGTAGGTAATGAACCACCTCCCAGCTCGGTATTTAATCTACTATTCCTGCTACCACACCAGCCACCACTCAACAATATTTACTTACCTAACGGATATTATTTGCGCCATTCAATTTACGTTAATACCATTATAATAACGCACGCACAATTACTTATGTCAATGAAATTCCTTTAAACAGATCGGCACATCCCCTCCCTCCCTCTCGTTTTCATTTTCTGGTGTTTAATTTAAAGAAAAAAAACCGAAAGAAAAGCAATTACTTTAATTATTTGTTTTTAATTCAAGGCATTGAGTAGTGCAGTTTTTAGATAGTATCTAACTTCATTATTTGTAGGTACCTACGAGATATTAATTTACATTTACACAATGAATTTTAAAATGTAAAGTTATGCAAATTCATCGCCGCGCCACGAATGATTTCATTCACGCTTTTCGTCTACGAGTTGCATAGGAATCGAATATTTTTCATTCGTCTGTGTGCCAACTTTAATGCCTTTGTAATTGACGAGGTAATTGATATTTTTAAAGTCAATTGATGCATTTTCTTAGTAGTAAAAAAGTATCTGACTATATGAACAAATAGTTATTTGTATACTAAGGCTGCGAAATGATTGGTGTACCGAGAGAATAAAGTTTTGGTCGGTGCGTAAGCCGAGACAAAAACTTCTCTCGGTACCTAACACCAAACACATGTCGCAGGCGCGATGTACACATTTTTTTGTGCAATCGCGATATTTATAAATAAAAATAGACAATGTTTCAAATTTTCAATTTTAGTTTTCTAATTTTCTGTCAATTGTGGCCTGTCATGGGAAAGTGTACGTATGTACGAGTGTTGCCATGGCTTTCCATTAATTTATTTTACACAAAATCGACCAATTTTACTTATACGTTATATAGCTATAGGGCTATAGGCCGGGAAGTGCCTATTTTGCAGTCGCTTGCAAAAAAACAAATTTCATTTGGGGCAGTATCTTGTGTTTGTGCTTATGATCATCGAGACAATAAAACTTGGCTTTGTTAATGTTAATCCAATTAATTTGTCAGAAGAAAACTTTATCGACCCCGTTTTATTGCATTCCAGTTTTTCTAAATCGATTCAATTTTTACCTGTTCGAATGGGAATAAAAGTGCATGTGCAATGTGGAGTTTACGGAAGCGGAAATAATCGCTCGTTTATTGAACGAACCGCATTGCGACGGGTCAAGGACGATCTTTGCAACGTAGGACGCAAATCCCAAATCTTTGCGTTAATTTCAAATATCGCGGATATTGGCAATTTCTTATTTTATGCCCTCGATTCTACTTTTTTCGGTATTTACCTCCACACGCAAACCCCCAGAATAATTCGCTCCAGATTCGTAAAATCGAGGGTTGAGCTCTTTGTTTGTAGTTAGAACAAAATTCGGGCGTTGTGATGGGATTTCGAAGCAAACGATGCGTATAAAATAATTAGTTACTGTAAAAAACGCATCTCATGTATGATTTTTCAATGGGTATATTTAAAAGAACATCAAATAAACGTGCAAACGAGCTCCTGGGTATGGCTATAAGCATGCCCAAAATCAAATTTTAGATATTATTTGGGATGTAGTAAATGAGATTCTGGTTTGTCTTTCCCAAATTTAGTTTGAAAAAATTATTGTATTGTAAAGTATTGTAATACATAAAGTGACATGATATCTAAAGTGAGTCGCTTAGCCGCAATCCGGCATTTTTTTCAAAAAGTAGAGGTCCGGTAAAAATTGAATATCGCAGTTAGATATCATAAAACTTAGGAGGCCGTGACTTGGCAGTCTTACTAATCATGAAAATGTACCTCGAAATGTACTAACGTACGCTTAAAGTTAAACTTATTTTATGTTCAAAGAATTCACTCCGTCAATTTTCAAAATTTCAACCAAAGGTAACTTGTTTTTCTTTAATGGAACTACCAAGTTTTTTTTAGGATTTTATTAGCTTTCTAACCGAGTTTCTAACCATGTCGGTATGTATATCTTATCTTTTTTTTGTAATTCAACAATTTCTATATTCAGTGTTTTTCGATTTTCAAAGCCTCTCAGTAAGCAGTGGGTCGTTATAAATTATAAACACCAATTCAAATGATAAAACATTCACTTACCCCCAACCTCGCTCCCAACAAAACAAAACAAAAACTCTTGTTTTTCATAGCCCATTTTTAAAAGATAAAATAATGAATTTTTTATTATTAGTACCTGCATCACAATCTCAATTTCGTTATCAAATACGTAAATTTAGTTGGCGTTTTCAGTTTTAAAACAGCCACAAGTGTCACATTTTGACACATTGGCGCACTCAATTCAACGCAATCGATTATACGAAAATACCTCGGAAAATACGCTAGTTAATACTTTTGAAACTGTCATCTGATGCTGAAATAAAAATCTTCCTAGGTCGCTTTCTGTAAATGCAGAAGATTTCTTTGGCTTGTATACAGATCTTTTGTTTGAAGTTTTCACAAACGCACGTAATTTAGGGTATGCAGTGCTGCCAAATCTGTTCAACTTTTTAATCGCAGCATTATTTGAAGTTTTCGATGAAAGCAGAAGATCTTTGACATTTCCTGCATAGGTGTATGCTAGCTGCCAGCTATATCGATGCATTTAAGACTTTGTTCGTAAATGCTTCCATATTCGTCCACGAAAAGAACTTTTTATATTCTTTATAATAAGCTTTACTGAATTTGGATTTTACACCTACCAAGTTTCCTTTAGATTTTACAACGCGTCGTGCCATTTAACTCGTTACACGTGCTTTAAAGACTTGATTATACACTTGTATCTTAATAAGTATACTATTAAATATGTGCGCGTTAATAAACCCGCAATCTTCCACCGACACACTAATGACCCACTCTGTATAGCAACCATTTACTAAGCTATATATCCGATTTAAAAAATGCGTTTTACCTGCAGAACAGTTGTGCACAATTTATACTTATTTTCTACTGCAACCAATTATACGATACTTGAGTTACTTACCTCTCTTTAGTTTTAATACTTTAATAGTGCAGTAATGACGTATTCTGCAAGTGTCAATAGGAAGCAATTCGATATTTTGACGAAGATGATTCCCTTTATTGATCTCGCTCTGTAGTAATGAACGAGAGACGACAGATAAGAGATACGTACGGTATACCGGGGTTGCAAGGTCTTCGAGCCGACGCGGGCGTGGTTCAGGGTAACGTCCTCGAAAGTACGTCCCGACGCATTAGTCCTCAATGCGAGTTTTATGTGAGTAAAGGGAAATTTCAGTAATCGAATTACGTCACCGTTAGCGCGAAATTAGTTTTCACATGTTCGATCCATCCCTTATGCCGTCTCGCATTTGCAATTCTTGTATTGGGATAAAATCGAGATAAACTTCGAATTGCCCTTAGCGAATAAATGATGTAACCATGACGACCGCGTCCCTTTGTTTACACTACATAGATTTTGTAACAAAGAAACCTTCCCGAAAATCTGCCGCAATTTTAAAGGGTCTTGTTCCACTCTACCTTGCGATAAATTATTACACTAAATAATACTTCAAGGTGTAATTAAAATGCAAATACTTCAAAGTTTCGTTCGCGGAATGTTTGAATATGCTCAACACAATAGGGGCTATATATTAATCATATTATATAAACCACCGTTCAATTTGGCTATTTAATTAACCATAACTTGAAAGAAGAAACAGGTCGATTTGAGCTTGTTGTTAATTGAACTTGTAGGTTATAATTGCGCTTAAATCCAGATAGAAACCTCAATTTTAATTCCTTATCAACTTAATAAATAATAATATAATTTCGCATAATTCGCATTGGAGTTTTATTTTTACGAAGTTTACTTCTTGAATTATTTTAATAAAAGCACAAAACTTCTCATTGCATGCATCCCATCAGTTTACGAGATGTGGTCCCCACAAAGTGTCTTAAAAGTCTTTCGCCTACATGTGTTTCATGACCATTTTCAAAGCCAGAAGTTACCTAATTGTTTGTTGCTACAATACAGTACAATCTTGATAATCCGACATACCTATATGGAATCACGCAACCGTCGGATGATCAAAGGATCCGGATTATCGAGAGTAATAGAAAAAAATGCCAATTTTGTATGTATACATACAGTGGAAATACAAAGAAACACAAAATATACACAAATACGAAATTTTACATACTAAGAAAAATAATCTCGAAAATAATATTAATTTTTTTTGTTTCTTTGCTGAATACATTTCATCAAAAATCACATCTATATATTTTATTGCCAACCGTAGTAAACGCTAGTGTTACCTACAACGAAAAAATGAAATTGGGATCAACTTCTCTGTCTATCGAAAAAAATTCTACTCGGAAAACTATAATTCGCACCCGATTAAAAGTTATGTTAATGGAAAAACAGAATTTAGAACGAAAGTTACTGATATATCAACAATAACTTACTAAATAAGAGGCATATTGGAAATTACATTAAAATGTATAAGTGTAAGATGTTTTGATTTCAATAAACTCAAAGTTTACCTAATGAAAATAGTGACGTCATTAAGTGCGGTAAAACTGTGGCATTATCTGTTTAAAGTGAAACCAAGATAAGCACTAAATCAAACCTAAACCATGATAACTCACTTTAAAAACTTTGCACGTATTTAGACTTTGGTAATACCCGGTATAGACACAAAGAGTAATTATTGGTAAATTGTGAAATAATTCCGTTTACTAAACTAACAATTTGGATATCAAATGTTCACCTCTATGATTGAAATGGAAATTTCGTATATTTTTAAGAAAATGCGCCTTAAAATGCCGTGTGGGGATAAACGACTGAGGACAGTGTGAATTTCTCGCAAAATAACACGTTTAACATTTATTTAAAAACAGTTGAGGGTCAACAGTTACGTACCATTGTTCAAATTGATGATGTTACGTTATTCTAATCCCTATTTTCAAAACGTCAACTAATTCACATTTATGTGCAAAAGTGACATAATAAAGTTAAAGTAAATGCATGCGTGATCCGTGGTCATTCACTTTCGGTCCGTAGACATCTACAATTCGATTGGGAACCACTGTTCTAGCCGAACCACTTGCCTTCTTATCATTTCTTTGGCTCTTTTAGCTCTAACAGTTCGATTTAATTGAGTACTTCGAGTGCACTTCAAAGTGTTTTTATATTATAATATTAGAGGTTGTAATTGTAATTATGTTATAAAATAAGTGTACAAATGAATTTGTACGGTGGAATTTAATTAGGTAATCATATTGTATTGTCACGCACTGGCTCTCTGGCACACATTTTATGACCTAAGTAATGAAGTCACAAACACAGTTCTTCAATTTAGCACAATTTTCACCTGAAAACGGGCAAGTTGGGGCGTGCTATTATTCTGCAGTTTTATTTTATTTATGAGGGTAATTTTTCTTTCGCACGCCTGATTAAGTTTTATGTAGGTAAAATGCTTCGTATATTCTGACCTCACCTTAATCGTTAGCCGTCGCTCTTTTTTTTTGCTAAAATATATAGGTATGTACTTTTGTTGTAGAAAACTAAATTTTACGACGTAGGTATCTCTACTCCTCGATCCAAATACATGTTTGCGCATCGAACAGTTCCTTAAGCAACCCACTGAACGGAAAAGTGATAAAAGTATTTTCGATTCTGGTACATGTATATTTTTACGCACATTATTTTCGGATGTCCATAAAGCGACTAGGTACTTATTCGGAATTTTACTTTGATGAACCGGCAATCTCCGCGGCCGGCGGTCTAATTCTTATAGCATTGAATTGTTGTTTCCAGAGGAATTCGAGTTTGTGTGAAGGGTTAGCAGGAATACTGCAGTCTAATTATTTTTAACTTCGTTTTTATACCATGTCGGTTGACTTCAGCCCCATCTATCATCATCTCAAAAGGTGGGGTGTATGCAACTATATTACCATCGTTGCAAATATAAACTATTAACGTTGTAACTTGTAACCTCTCCGTAAGAACGATTAGGCCACCAATATGCTTTTATAAATTTATACGCATACATATTCGCGTTAATTACCGAAATTAAATTACATTGTTCTGGTACCACCCGGATACTGGATTAAAGTGTAAAAAATGCATCGTTATTACCACATTCGACAAATGAGTACCTATTGTGATCCCCAATCCAAAATAATCCAAGTTGTACTGTGTACTTCGTGAACAAGTCTTCGCTCACAATAGCGAGATGTTACTTGTTAACAACACACGCTAATCAAATGATTTATGCAAGCACCGTCAACAATTTGGGGCGACTGCATTTCGTACTTATTCTTTAATTTTCGTGTATTTTATCTATACATTTTTTGTCTTTTCAGATCGGCGTTGGACACAGTAACTAAAACTAAAGTAGCAATAAAGAAGATTTCTCCCTTCGAACATCAAACGTACTGTCAAAGAACTTTACGGGAAATTAAGATATTAACCCGGTTCAAACATGAAAACGTAAGTTATTGATAAGATATACTAAACTAGATAGCTTTTTATGACTCACCGTAATCCCCAATGTAAGTGTTCAAAATTAATATCTGAGACGAGGTCTGAGAGGAAGGAATCCGTATTCCGAAATGCTTCTAGAAGACTAAAAAAATACTTACAAGACCATGATTGGTAAATCCAAGGGTAAAACATTTTCCTTTTCGTAACAATGTTTATTTAATTCTATTGGGATGCGGATCGAATCGTTATGAGCGCATCGGGAAGGAATTTTTCGATAAATCTCGTCGTCTTCGTTCATTATGGACAAGTTGGAGCAACTGCCATTTTCCTCAGTAACGCGTATGTTATGACGAGTGATTGCGCGATTTATCCTAGAAATCGAATATTAGTCTAAAAATAAAAATAACCTCCTGGAGTTTGACGTCTTTCCAGACGGGGTGTTGTCGTGCGACGAGAATGGTAAAATATAGCATTTCGTCTAAGACCTATCCAATAGCGAAGAGGATTGGAAGATTAACATATACTTTTTTTTCAGATCATAGACATTAGAGATATTCTAAGAGCGGTGACCATTGATCAGATGAAGGACGTATATATTGTACAGTGCCTCATGGAAACCGATCTCTACAAGCTTCTCAAAACGCAGGTAAAGGTTTTTAGATTAATCAATCGGAAAAGTGGGGCCGACATATTTTGTTGTATAAAACTTGAAAGTGACATTTTTGCCTGCTGCGCTTCGGAATACAAAGCGCGAAGGCAATGCAATAATAGACCTCTTTACCGTGGTATACAGTGCGTTCGATGTAAGAGGATCACCTCAATATCGCGTTTATTTGGCAAGGTACGAAAAATTTGTTAAATATAACTTTATGTTTTGGCATTAAGATCTATCTGATCGCATATTCAAACTTCCGGTTTAATCGAAAATCGATGCAACTTTTGTTTCCCAAATACAATGTCTATGTAACTTTTGAAATTTCCAAATTCGAATAATCTATTTGAAATGTTAAAAATGTGGTAGGTAACGGGCGATCAAAAATGAGTGGCGGTTGAGTCGCCTTCGGAAGTTCAAGTTAGATACGAATTCCCATGTAAACAAAAATTCCAAAGGTGACTCGACACCAACTCATTTTTGATTCCATCGTAAAGTTATTTAGTGTCATGTATTATAGGAAAATAATTAACGTGGTAGTGGCGTGTATACCAAACTTTCAAATTGAAACACTTTAGGTAGATTCAACTACCTCCAAGGACTTTAGTGAAACTACTAACAGAACTTAGGCTTCACTAGAAACTAGGGTTATTTTATGAAAGTTGAAAGTGAAATAACTTTCTGGACATTTTTGAAGCGACAGATGTGCTTTAAGCCCATCACACAATGAAAAAAATAAGAAATATGAAATAACAATTTTCAATCTACTCATCTTTATGGATTTGCACACAACACTGAAATATGGAATAAGCCTAGGAAATAAGAAATAATAATTTCGTTCAGTCGAATTTTTATTCCTTATTCATATTGCGAACCAATGACATTATGAGGTGTTGTTTTTGTGAAGTTATGAACTTGGAAATTGGAATTATATTTGATGTCGGTCCAATTAGCCTGCTATTGCCTTACATTTAGCTGCCATTATAATGACATTAATTCAAACAACATGAGTGTTATGATTGGCTTATAGTCTGTTGCTATTTGTTTGTTGTGTTTTGCGTGTACAGCGTCACTATTTCTTATTCCATATTTTTTTCATTGTGTGATGAGCTTTACATGATGCAATTGTGTTTCACTTTCAAGTGCTGCTAATTAGAGCTGGGCAAAACGGCTCACTTCATTGAATCGGATCACCAGATCTCGTTAGTTTGGGTTCTGATCTTATGAAATCTGAATCGGAAGCCGGTTTGGTGTCTCTCATTCACTCAACTCACTGGTTCGTTTTCGAGCCATTTATTTAATTTTGTATGAAATAAAGCTGAATGATTGTGTACGACCGGTGTAGGTGTACGTAATTAAAATAAGCCAAGGTTATTTTACAGTTTATACCCATATTACAATTTAAGAAATTACATTCACTACACCCTTTTTATTTGTACGAGAAAAAAAAGACACGCGACGGCTCCAGAGTCGGAAATCGTAAAACCTAAATGTCAAAGTCAAAGCGCTTATAAAAAAGAATCGATTAGACTCGACGTTGATCCGTGAACGGCGTGAACTGGGAAGAGCAAGAGAACGAGACAAACCGATTCAATCGAATCGAAACGTAAAACAACTGATTCAAAAGATCCGGTTTGTTCAGGTTTCGGGATCCGATTCATTTGGGTATTATAGAGATCCGGATCTTTTGAACAGTTCGCGAACGACCCACCTCTACTGCTAATACCAACCTAAAAAAATACGGTTTATAACTTCATAACTTGTTTCTCTTTTATTTCTGTGCAGTTGAAATAATCTACCTTATAAGTCCGTCAACACAAATGTCCAGCCCTAAAATTTAAGCTGAAAGTGAAATATTTCACATCCAAACCGAAAAGTTGAAAGTGCGGCTAAGGCTAAGAGAATTTCAACTTTCACATAGACTTAACACTCGTAATAGCGTATGTTAAAAATACATAATTTCATTTCAATAAGGTTCTATTCATTTTCTTCTTCTTGTTGGCAATTTATTAGGAATGCAGTTATAAAAATATTTTCCAGCATTATAAATTAATGAAATCACAGTAACACAAATAAGTCGGCTCTCAGAATTTTAGTACATCAAAATCCATCGAACGGTATTATTTTTTTTTTTTTTATAGAGATTAAGCAATGACCATATATGTTACTTCCTGTATCAAATTTTACGCGGTCTTAAATACATCCATTCTGCAAATGTTCTTCATCGAGATCTCAAGCCCAGTAATCTTCTCTTGAACACAACATGTGATCTTAAGGTGAGTAAATAACAAATAAGCATCCTTAGCCCTTCCTAAAATTACCCATCCTTAGATTTCCGTTGCCTGACTGAAGAGGCTCTGGAAAGCCTGAGCAGCTCGCCTCTCACGTCGATGTAGTCGGGAGTGACGAAGGAACAAAGCATGTTGGCCTTTTACCTTTTTTTTGCATAATATATTTTTGTAGTATACCTATTAGGGCATATCTTTAAAAAGTAACGTAATTGCAGATCTGTGACTTTGGATTAGCCCGAGTTGCTGACCCTGATCACGATCACACAGGTTTCTTAACGGAATATGTAGCAACGAGATGGTACAGAGCTCCCGAAATTATGTTAAATTCTAAAGTGAGTAGTCCACAAATTTTTATCATTTTGACCTTTATATTTTCTGATTAGGGATATACTAAATCGATAGACATATGGTCCGTCGGATGCATACTAGCGGAAATGTTGTCAAACAGGCCAATTTTTCCGGGAAAGCATTACCTCGATCAATTAAATCATATTTTGGGTGTTTTAGGGTCGCCTTCGCAAGAAGATTTGGATTGTATTATAAATGAGAAGGTAAGAGCGTTAATTTGAAAGGTACCGTCACCGTTTCCGTTTCACCATTTTAGGCACGAAGTTATCTTCAATCATTACCGTTTAAACCTAAAGTTCCGTGGGTTAAACTGTTTCCCAATGCGGATCCGAAAGCCTTGGACCTACTCGATAAGATGCTTACATTTAATCCGCATAAGAGGATAGGTGTCGAAGAAGCTTTGGCGCACCCATATCTGGAACAGTATTATGATCCTGCAGATGAGGTATCAACCGCTTGAGCGATTTTTGGTGTTACGTTGTTATTTTAGCCAGTGGCGGAGAAACCTTTTCGGTTTGATTGCGAATTGGACGATCTTCCAAAGGAAACACTAAAAAGGCTAATATTTGAGGAAACAATTTTGTTTAAACAGAGACTTAATCAAGAACACTCTACGAACTCAAATAATACCAGCGCCATGGCGACATAGTTTTTTGAGGTAAACGTATAAGAAACGTAAAGAGAAAGACCTTTTAATACAGTTTTTCGATTTTTACTTTTTGTTTTATTTTTTTAATTTGATTTGTAACGTACAATTTTACTGTAAAATTATGTAAATATTTGGTTTAATTATGTCGCTATTTGATCTTGAAATTTCTCACAGTATAAATGTGTAACATACATAAAGTAATCTATTTTTGAAAAATTAGTTTTTGTAAGATATAATAGACGGTTGTGTCATCATGCACCACAAGGTATTAAAAATACAACTCCATATTTCTCAAGAGTTTAAACAGAAATAATTTAGCGATATTAAAAGTTAAAGTAAAGGTGCCATTCCAACTGTGTTAGTAACAAGCCTTTATATATTGGCACATATTTCAGTGCGAGTAGTAATTGTTTGATTTATGCCGAATTAGTATTTTAACATGCCCCTGTGTTTTTTTTTTCGCTCTGAAAATGTGCCATAACACGTTCCATGTAGAGATCACGTGAGTAGTAGTATTCAACATTTCACAAATTTTCTAAACTGTAGCAATTGATTAGAAACTACAGTTAACTACCACAAGATATTATTGTTTTTACAAATAGAAAATTGACGTGTTCCTGTAGTTTATTCTTTAACAAAAACAATCGTACAGAATATCCAAATCAAATGGGCATTTTTATTATTAAAGGTAGAGGTTTAGATTAAAAGGGTCAAGTATTGTGTGCAAATTAAAATTCTGAAAATTAAATTCAAGTGATCGAACAAAACTGAACACCGATTTTAAAACATAAATATATTTGTCATAAGCCATAACAAAAAGTTTCATTTTAAAGTTTCTTAGTTCGAGGCGCTCGATGAATGATATCAAAAATAGAATCGAAGTTACATGACATATCAATACAAACTAGTTGTTATTAATTTATGCGATTTTTAATTTTTAGATAATTAAAAAGCCTTTTGTATGACTTTTTTAACAATGAAAGTTTTGAACCTCACCATTTAATCTTATTTATGTAGTACAGCTTACTAAATTTTTAATTGGCATATTTCAATTTAATCTGTGTAATATATTATTTACCACAATGTCTAGCATTACCTGTAGCTTTAGCCGTACCGTACCTTTATCAGAACTTCATTATTTCTCTATTTACAATAAGAGCCTTTGCACACTGGGCTACCATTGTGGTGCCTCCATAGTCCCCCTATTTATAGCCGAAAACTCCCGAAATATTTTGATATGCATATTAATAAAATTAATTGTTAAAGCCGGCCATATTGAGAAACCTAATTGGATCCCAACAAGCGTACGTTATATGCATGCCTCCTTTCCTTAGTCTTTTCTGTTTAAAATATTATTTTACAAGTTAAATTGAATTGTTCAGTGTCTATACTTTTTACTATGTTAGAACATGTAAAAACACAATTAAAAAATGTAAAAAAATACATGCCTATTGGGAGCACAATACACTGGAGTTTGTGGCCCAAGTGGCAGCGCTTCCAGGAATGCGGTGGCTGAGGTATATGATTATCAAAGCCCGCCACCACGTGAATGCATTATCTGTTTTACGACGTTTACATGAACGCTGAATTATGTACGCTAACCCCCTACTTCTTTAACGTCCATGATTAAACTGCGAGGCCTGGTGGCTGCAATGAGGTCTCTCGCAGACTCTTCCTTCAGAGAGCTAATATATAGCGACAAACAAAGATCTGGTGGGAGCAAAATGCTGCATAATGAAATAACCATGCATTAATCTTCCCCCCCCCCCCCCATTAAGATTATTATTATTAAAATGTCTATGGCTACACCCTAGAAAATTTGTGAAAAATGCCTCTTAGTTCTTATGTTTACATAATTCCCTACCTTTTGCAAAATTAAGATTCCTAATCGCTTTCTCATGTAGGAATATATTTCCTAGTCAGTTATGTTTAGAAATCACGCACACGATATCAAAATTTGGCGTAAATGTTTCTAAGAGTAAGTACATATTTTATCTGTGATTATTACTGGTTTAATAATAAGTGTTTTACCTATTTGTGCAATTAGGAATTAAGCATATGGTTCATTGAATGTTGTCTACTTCTATGATGTCTTCGTACCTACATATAAAATTGAAATTCTAAGTGTAGTGTTCTTAACAAAAATATGAAACATGTAGCAGTTATTGCAAGCTATTAGGCGAAAAGTAGGTTAATGTGGAAAACATAAGAAAAAATCTACAGAGACCTGAATGTATATAGTTTTTAATTGTGATAGACAAGAATGTTATGTCGTGTTTCTTTATCTCTGTATATTTTTCCATAAAATCTGCTGTTACCAATTCATTAATACAGTAATTACGATCTTAATGTAATCACTTCTTCATATACTGTGATGTGTGCAATTTGTTGATACGAACAAATGAAATGCTCATAGTAACAGACATTTAAATACGGCCTATAAGTTAACTAAGAAAAATTGTTATCTACTACTATTAGCATGTTAACTCGTATACAGTCTTAATGGTCGAACATTGTAGCTCTTATATTCCAATAATAAAATCGTACATACTTAACGTTTTCTTTCCATTCGTCCAACCAAATACTACATATGTTCCAACACTGCTATGCTATTATTATATTAACCAGACTAAATAAATACGCCTGTGCCTTTTACTTACTTCATCGAGATATCAAAAGTGGCGCCACCGTCGCTTTTGAGTTCATCGAGATTAATTTAATTAATTAATTAATTTCAAACAGTTCCAAGATTGGGCTACTAGTTCAAAAGTTACAGCCTTTTGAATTTTTTTTCGAAATTGGTTTCTAGTCTATAACTTTTGATTGAGAAGTCTGATCGAAAAAGTACGAATTGTTTTGGATTCTACGCACCAAAATTAATAAGAAAAAGTGTTTTTCCCGAGAAATTTTGGAGCAGTCGATTTTTGGTAAAAAGGAAGGTATTACACTGCCTTTTTTTGAGGCCCTCAGAAAAAATTGTCTCAGATCGACCCGGAAAAAAATTTTTCTAATAGAATGTGGCCTGTAGAATCCATAATTTCAAACAGTTCCAAGATTGGGCTACTAGTTCAAAAGTTACAGCCCTTTGAATAGGACTTAGATGGCGCCACCGTCGCTTTTTAGTTCAGCGAGATTTCCCCAGGGTCTTAAATGGCGCCAACGTCGCTTTTTAGTTCGTCGAGATTCCACCAGGAGCTTAAATGGCCGCCACCGTCGCTCTTTAGTTCATCGAGATTTTACCAGGGGCTAAAATGGCGCCACCGTCGCTTTTTAGTTCATCGGGATTTCACTAGCGTCTTAAATGGCGCCACCGTCGTTTTTTAGTTCATCGAGATTTCACCAGGGTCTTAAATGGCGCCACCGTCGCTTTTTAGTTCATCGAGATTTCACCAGGGTCTTAAATGGCGCCACCGTCGCTTTTTAGTTCATCGAGATTTCCCCAGGGTCTTAAATGGCGCCACCGTCGCTTTTTAGTTCATCGAGTTTCCCCAGGGTCTTAAATGGCGCCACCGTCGCTTTTTAGTTCATCGAGATTTCCCCAGGGTCTTAAATGGCGCCACCGTCGCTTTTTAGTTCATCGAGATTTCCCCAGGGTCTTAAATGGCGCCACCGTCGCTGTTTAGTTCATCGAGATTTCCCCAGGGTCTTAAATGGCGCCACTGTCGCTTTTTAGTTCATCGAGATTTCACCAGGAGCTTAAATGGCGCCACCGTCGCGTTTTCGTTCATCGAGATTTCACCAGGGTCTTAAATGGCGCCACCCTCGCTTTTTAGTTCGTTGAGATTTCACCAGGGTCTTAAATGGCGCCACTGTCGCTTTTTAGTTCATCGAGATTTCACCAGGAGCTTAAATGGCGCCACCGTCGCGTTTTCGTTCATCGAGATTTCACCAGGGTCTTAAATGGCGCCACTGTCGCTTTTTAGTTCATCGAGATTTCACCAGGGGCTTAAATGGCGCCACCGTCGCTTTTTAGTTCGTCGAGATTCCACCAGGAGCTTAAATGGCGCCACAGTCGCTCTTTAGTTCATCGAGATTTCACCAGGGGCTTAAGCGCCACCGTCGATTTTTAGTTCGTCGAGATTCCACCAGGAGCTTAAATGGCGCCACCGTCTCTTTAGTTCATCGAGATTTCACCAGGGTCTTAAATGCGCCACCGTCGCTTTTTAGTTCCTCGAGATTTCACCAGGGACTTAAATGGCGCCACCGTCGCTTTTTAGTTCATCGAGATTTCACCAGGGTCTTAAATCGCGCCACCGTCGCTTTTTAGTTCATCGAGATTTCACCAGGGTCTTAAATGGCGCCACTGTCGCTTTTTAGTTCGTCGAGATTTCACCAGGGGCTTAAATGGCGCCACCGTCGCTCTTTAGTTCATCGAGATTTCACCAGGGGCTTAAATGGCGCCACCGTCGATTTTTAGTTCGTCGAGATTCCACCAGGGGCTTAAATGGCGCCACCGGCTCTTTTTAGTTCCTCGAGATTTCACCAGGGTCTTAAATGGCGCCACCGTCGCTTTTTAGTTCATCGAGATTTCACCAGGGTCTTAAATGGCGCCACCGTCGCTTTTTAGTTCGTCGAGATTCCACCAGGAGCTTAAATGGCGCCACCGTCGCTTTTTAGTTCGTCGAGATTCCACCAGGAGCTTAAATGGCGCCACCGTCGCTCTTTAGTTCATCACCAGGGGCCTTAAATGGCGCCACCGTCGCTTTTTAGTTCGTCGAGATTCCACCAGGAGCTTAAATGGCGCCACCGTCGCTTTTAAGTTCATCGAGATTCCACCAGGAGCTTAAATGGCGCCACCGTCGCTCTTTAGTTCATCGAGATTTCACCAGGGTCTTAAATGGCGCCACCGTCTCTTTTTAGTTCCTCGAGATTTCACCAGGGTCTTAAATGGCGCCACCGTCGGTTTTTAGTTCATCGAGATTTCACCAGGGTCTTAAATGGCGCCACCGTCGCTTTTTAGTTCATCGAGATTTCACCAGGGGCTTAAATGGCGCCACCGTCGGTTTTTAGTTCGTCGAGATTTCACCAGGGGCTTAAATGGCGCCACCGTCGCTCTTTAGTTCATCGAGATTTCACCAGGGGCTTAAATGGCGCCACCGTCGCTTTTTAGTTGGTCGAGATTCCACCAAGAGCTTAAATGGCGCCACCGTCGCTCTTTAGTTCATCGAGATTTCACCAGGGGCTTAAATGGCGCCACCGTCGCTTTTTAGTTCGTCGAGATTCCACCAGGAGCTTAAATGGCGCCACCGTCGCTCTTTAGTTCATCGAGATTTCACCAGCGGCTTAAATGGCGCCACCGTCGATTTTTAAGTTCGTCGAGATTCCACCAGGAGCTTAAATGGCGCCACCGTCTCTCTTTAGTTCATCGAGATTTCACCAGGGTCTTAAATGGCGCCACCGTCGCTTTTTAGTTCCTCGAGATTTCACCAGGGTCCTAAATGGCGCCACCGTCGCTTTTCAGTTCGTCGAGATTCCACCAGGAGCTTAAATGGCGCCACCGTCGCTTTTTAGTTCATCGAGATTTCACCAGGGTCTTAAATGGCGCCACCGTCGCTTTTTAGTTCATCGAGATTCCACCAGGAGCTTAAATGGCGCACCGTCGCTTTTTAGTTCGTCGAGATTTCACCAGGGTCTTAAATGGCGCCACTGTCGCTTTTTAGTTCGTCAGATTTCACCAGGAGCTTAAATGGCGCCACCGTCGCTTTTTAGTTCCTCGAGATTTCACCAGGGTCTTAAATGGCGCCACCGTCGCTTTTTAGTTCGTTTCACCAGGAGCTTAAATGGCGCCTCCGTCGCTTTTTAGTTCTCGAGATTTCACCAGGGTCTTAAATGGCGCCACCGTCGCTTTTTAGTTGGCGCCACCGCTTAAATGGCGCCACCGTTTTTAGTTCATCGAGATTTCACCAGGGTCTTAAATGGCGCCACCGTCGCTTTTTAGTTCATCGAGATTTCTCCAGGGTCTTAAATGGCGCCACCGTCGCTTTTTCGTTCATCGAGATTTCACCAGGGTCTTAAATGGCGCCACCCTCGCTTTTTAGTTCGTCGAGATTTCACCAGGGTCTTTAATGGCGCCACCGTCGCTTTTTAGTTCGTCGATAATCCACCAGGTGCTTAAATGGCGCCACCGTCGCTTTTTAGTTCATCGAGATTTCACCAGGGGCTTAAATGGCGCCACCGTCACTTTTTAGTTCGTCGAGATTCCACCAGGAGCTTAAATGGCACCACCGTCGCTTTTTAGTTCATCGAGATTTCACCAGGGGCTTAAATGGCGCCACCGGCGATTTTTAGTTCGTCGAGATTCCACCAGGAGCTTAAATGGCGCCACCGTCGCTTTTTAGTTCCTCGAGATTTCGCCAGGGTCTTAAATGGCGCCACCGTCGCTTTTTAGTTCATCGAGATTTCACCAGGGACTTAAATGGCGCCACCGTCGCTTTTTAGTTCCTCGAGATTTCACCAGGGGCTTAAATGGCGCCACCGTCGCTTTTTAGTTCCTCGAGATTTCACCAGGGGCTTAAATGGCGCTACCGTCGCTTTTTAGTTCATCGAGATTTCACCAGGGGCTTAAATGGCGCCACCGTCGCTTTTTAGTACGTCGAGATTTCACCAGGGGCTTAAATGGCGCCACCGTCGCTTTTTAGTTCGTCAAGATTTCACCAGGGGCTTAAATGGCGCCACCGTCGCTTTTTAGTTCGTCGAGATTTCACCAGGGGCTTAAATGGCGCCACCGTCGCCTTTAAAGTTCGTCGAGATTCCACCAGGAGCTTAAATGGCGCCACCGTCGCTTTTTAGTTCATCGAGATTTCACCAGGGGCTTAAATGGCGCCACCGTCGCTTTTTAGTTCGTCGAGATTTCACCAGGGTCTTAAATGGCGCCACCGTCGCTTTTTAGTTCGTCGAGATTCCACCAGGAGCTTAAATGGCGCCACCGTCGCTTTTTTAGTTCATCGAGATTTCCCCAGGGTCTTAAATGGCGCCACCGTCGCTTTTTAGTTCATCGAGATTTCCCCAGGGTCTTAAATGGCGCCACCGTCGCTTTTTAGTTCATCGAGATTTCCCCAGGGTCTTAAATGGCGCCACCGTCGCTTTTTAGTTCATCGAGATTTCCCCAGGGTCTTAAATGGCGCCACCGTCGCTTTTTAGTTCATCGAGATTTCCCCAGGGTCTTAAATGGCGCCACCGTCGCTTTTTAGTTCATCGAGATTTCCCCAGGGTCTTAAATGGCGCCACCGTCGCTTTTTAGTTCATCGAGATTTCCCCAGGGTCTTAAATGGCGCCACCGTCGCTTTTTAGTTCATCGAGATTTCCCCAGGGTCTTAAATGGCGCCACCGTCGCTTTTTAGTTCATCGAGATTTCCCCAGGGACTTAAATGGCGCCACCGTCGCTTTTTAGTTCGTCGAGTTTCCACCAGGGGCTTAAATGGCGCCACCGTCGCTTTTTAGTTCGTCGATTTTCCACCAGGAGCTTAAATGGCGCCACCGTCGCTTTTTAGTTCGCCGAGTTTCCACCAGGGGCTTAAATGGCGCCACCGTCGCTTTTTAGTTCGTCGAGATTCCACCAGGAGCTTAAATGGCGCAACCGTCGCTTTTTAGTTCATCGAGATTCCACCAGGAGCTTAAATGGCGCCACCGTGGCTTTTTAGTTCATCGAGATTCCACCAGGAGCTTAAATGGCGCCACCGTCGCTTTTTAGTTCATCGAGATTTCACCAGGGGCTTAAATGGCGCCACCGTCGCTTTTTAGTTCATCGAGATTTCACCAGGAGCTTAACTGGCGCCACCGTCGCTTTTTAGTTCATCGAGATTTCACCAGGGTCTTAAATGGCGCCACTGTCGCTTTTTAGTTAATCGAGATTCCACCAGGAGCTTAAATGGCGCCACCGTCGCTTTTTAGTTCATCGAGATTTCACCAGGGTCTTAAATGGCGCCACTGGCTTTTTAGTTCATCGAGATTCCACCAGGAGCTTAAATGGCGCCACCGTCGCTTTTTAGTTCATCGAGATTCCACCAGGAGCTTAAATGGCGCCACCGTCATTTACAAATATCCATGCCCGAACCCGGATTCGAACCAGGGACCCTAGCACCACAGTCCAGCTTCAACTGAACTGCGCCACACGGGCCGGCGCCACCGTCGCTTTTTAGTTCATTGAGATTTCACCAGGAGCTTAAATGGCGCCACCGTCGCTTTTTAGTTCATCGAGATTTCACCAGGGTCTTAAATGGGGCCACCGTCGCTTTTTAGTTCATCGAGATTCCACCAGGAGCTTAAATGGCGCCACCGTCGCTTTTTAGTTCATCGAGATTCCACCAGGAGCTTAAATGGCGCCACCGTCGCTTTTTAGTTCATCGAGATTTCACCAGGGGCTTAAAGGGCGCCACCGTCGCTGTTTAGTTCATCGAGATTCCACCAGGAGCTTAAATGGCGCCACCGTCGCTTTTTAGTTCATCCAGATTTCACCAGGGGCTTAAATGGCGCCACCGTCGCTTTTTAGTTCATTAAGATTCCACCAGGGGCTTAAATGGCGCCACCGTCACTTTTTAGTTCATCAAGATTCCACAAGGGGCTTAAATGGCGTCACCGTCGCTTTATAGTTCTACAAGATTCCACCAGGGCCTTAAATGGCGCCACCGTCGCTTTTTAGTTCATCAAGATTCCACCAGGGGCTTAAATGGCGCCACAGTCGCTTTTTAGTTCATCAAGACTCCACCAGGGGCTTAAATGGCGCCACCGTCGCTTTTTAGTTCATCAAGATTCCACAAGGGGCTTAAATGGCGCCACCGTCGCTTTTTAGTTCATCGAGATTCCACCAGCGGCTTAAAGGGCGCCACCGTCGCTTTTTTAGTTCATCGAGATTTCACCAGGGGCTTAAATGGCGCCACCGTCGCTTTTTAGTTAATCAAGATTCCACCAGGGGTTTAAATGGCGCCACCGTCGCTTTTTAGTTCATCGAGATTCCACCAGGAGCTTAAATGGCGCCACCGGCGCTTTTTAGTTCTACAAGATTCCACCAGGACCTTAAATGGCGCCACCGTCGCTTTTTAGTTCATCAAGATTCCACAAGGGGCTTAAATGGCGCCACCGTCGCTTTTTAATTCATCGAGATTTCACCAGGGGCTTAAATGGCGCCACCGTCGCTTTTTAGTTCATCGAGATTCCACCAGGGGCTTAAATGGCACCACCGTCGCTTTTTAGTTCATCGAGATTCCACCGCGGGCTTAAATGGCGCCAACGTCGTCGCTTTTTAGTTCATCAAGAATCCACCAGGGGCTTAAATGGCGCCACCGTCGCTTTTTAATTCATCGAGATTCCACCAGGGGCTTAAACGGCTGGTTACATCTATACCCCGTTTTCTTAATTCGTCGTCAATTAGCTCCGTTTTCTTTGGGTTGGGTCCGCGTGGCTTCCCTCATGCTGTTACCTTCTTCTGCATCCTGGCTATCCAGGTTATTTCCGCTCCTAGGCGTGGCACTCCTTCCAGATACTACGCTTAGACTATATTTTTTAGGAACGGCGACTCCCCCCTCTTTCCCATATTCCCCCAGCATCCTTATTCTCCGGAGTTCCTGTGCATATGAGCTATTCCCCTGTTTATCTAATAAACCTGGTCTCAAGGTGGCTCGCTCTCATCTTTGGCATTGTTGCAATCTAAAAAGGCGACAGTATTTTTAGTTTCCTTCCGAATATCACCTCCAAAGAAAATCGATCAATTTTTCTACAATTTTAAACCGCATAATAGCTACCTACCTACTCACGAACGTGTAATGCTTCGTGAGAGTGTAAAGTGAGAAACCTTCGTAAAGAAAAAAAAACAATACGTGATTAAAACTGTGGTGTTAAGCAAAATGGTACTGCATTAATTAGTTTTTACTACTGCAATCGTAAAATCTAATTTACAGGGCTTACAATTCCGTTAGTGCATATTTAATTACCGACAGCACGAAGTAACTCACATTTCGTTTCGAACTCTCCCTGTAGTATGCGAAAGTTGAACGTAAAATTTGAAACATGTACTTAAAATATTGTTAGCGCAGCATATAGAGGCAATTAACTAAACTATTTTGTAAAAGCAATTGCCGCTCTGGGAGTAAGGCCAATCGTTCTACAAATTATTCTGTCGAGTACTCTCCGCTTATAGAAGCGTTTCGCATTCTTTACGTTATCCCTTTTTAGCGTTGAAGAACGTAACTTTGTTAGTTACTTGTAACGTGTTTTTAAAGTTCTAGCACGTCCAGTAAAACCAGTCGGATGAACTTACCAAATCGCGTCCTTCGTCCGAAAAGGGCGCTTTGTGAAATGTAAATTGGAGTTAGAACGCGTACACAATGTAAAGCCACCCACTCAGTGAGTTATTGTACTTGTTTTTCGCGGACGGGTTAAATATTTAGCTAGGATACCTACGGTAAACTATCCCAATTATCCCTTACGTGTAATTTCGCCGAAAGGCATTTTAGTTCCACCCTCCTATGCTATATAAACAAAAATTAACTACATCGTATTAAAATGATACCATGTTGTTAATTCACTGCTTTTTTGTGAAAAGCTTTTAACTAAACCGATAACTAACTTGTTCACCGCAGTATTTTGGTTTTTGAAAACGAAAATCTACATCGCTTGCTCTCTGGAAAGGATTTTGGTTATTTTGTTTCAGTGATTGGGAATTTTATTTGCATTTAATTTCAGTGTTACCAGTCCTTCGGTTGCATTGAAATTTTATATGAAAAGGAGTTGTACCTACATTTCCACCGGAGAGTGTACAAATCATTTGTTGTGTACTAAAGATAGAAATAGAAAAAGGACAGGTAAAAATTGTCCTGAAGCCCCGAATAAGGGAAAAAACTCAGTTTCGCTTTTAACCTACGTTTTATACATCGAGATAAATTCCACGGTGTCAATCACGAAGGTAGGAAACTTCCAACTCTTTCTTTTCTCACGAACGATTGTACAAACCAAACAAATCCTTCACGAATTTCAATTCGCTAGAAGCTAGATTTCGACTTTTTTGCGCGCACGTTAGGAAAATATTTCATAATATACGCGAATTTACATATAAAACCCACTATTAGATCGCATTTAAATTAGCTTTCGATTCGTAAATTACGGCGCTGCGATATAAATTTTCATAAAATATTAAGAACGGGGTTAGGTCAGAATATATGAAATGTAAACATGATTATCCAAGTCAAACATTAAATCAAAAAAGCGGATTTTCTCGAGAGATGGATTTTCGTATTTTTTCGAGGAATATTCTTATACACACTACACCACTTCCGGCAACGCATTTTCAACCAGCAATAAATAAATCTTTAGAAATCCCTGTTAGGCGTAGAGAAATTCTGACAAAGGGGAGTTTTCGATGAATAATATCGAGGATATTTATTTTTTTTTGCAGTTCGACTGTCGAGTAGTTTTTTGTTCAAATTTCATTTGCAAAATGCGCCACACGGCTCTTAATTATACCGCTCTTAACTAGAATAAGTTCAACTTTGATGATAATTAACATTTTTGATATTATTATAAATAATATAAAATTAGGCACTCGATATTACATGATTTTACGGTATACATGAACCTATATTTTATATCGTTCCCACATTAAATACACTACAAGCACGGGTAAAATGTATGACTATCCTCGATGGCGTTGTATAAGGAAGGATTTATAATTAATCAGAATATTACACAACTTCAACCTAAGGACCCTTAAATACTAATCTCGGTCGTTCCCATTGCGTTTTCTGAGAAGAGCGATAAAATGATTTTAATGGAACTGAGCATAAATGATTAGCAATTTTTAAGGGGTTATACGAATATTTCAACTATTCGCACCTCCGAAATTGTCACTGCCTTCGCTTTCAAATACCCGGGGAAGATAACGCACCGATGGGGGTTCTTTTTGTGTATTTTCTTCTATTCAACTATAGCAAAATTTATTAAATACTGTCAAAATTTCACTGATTTTTATACAAAAAAGGGATAGTTTTAGTTTCTACGTCACACAACTTAGTTTTAATTAATGCGAAAATGTTCCTTCGCGAATCGAATAGGATGCGCTGATATTTAGTAAAATTAAAATTGTCAGTTGTCTTGAATACGACGATACATACTAAGGAACATGAACCAAAAATAAAACCTTATTTTTTACGGTTTTTAAATAATCGGCCATGGATTTATGGAGATTTTATTTCGTTTGTTGTATTCATAATAATTAACAACAATCAATAAAAATCCCTGACGGTCGAAATATGTGATTTCAAAATTTTGAAAATATATCAATGTAATTAATCAGAAAAAAGAATGCAAAAAATTGACGTTAAGATATACAGGGTGTTGCATTTAAAATTACCAACTTTGGATCAAATCTCAGAAACGGTCGCCCAAAAATTTTTTAACTACGCCACTGGACTATCTAAAATACGCGGTGTTTACATTTTATTCTGTCTTACTGGGGTAGTAAAGTATAATAAGGTCCCAAACAGTCAAACTGTTCGTTTTCACCCTGTATCAGAAACAAACATAGCTAGATTGATTTTATTTGTAGTATCAAAAGTTTCACACAATCTGGAAACACGCAAGTCTCTTATAATTAAAAACAGCTAAAGTATACCGCAGTATCAACCATAATAGGGCACACGGTACATTTATCATCAATCTGAATGTTTAAAGAATTTCATTCCAAGTGTCCCTAAAACTGAAAAAAAATAAAAGGGACAAAGAGAAATAAAAGACAAAATGAAAAATTAAAAGATAATTCCCCGTGTGGTAATCCAGACTTCACTAAGAGAGTCCCAACGGATACGAGGTGGGGGGGGGGGGTCAATTCTGCTACGAGGTCTCAGAACCTAACAGTTAAAAATCTCAACGAGAAAGAAAAACAAAAAAAGAAGAAACGACTGTTTAAGTATGGACTGAATAAAGAACGAGCTAAAGCAGGGGTAGGAATTCTGCCAAAGTGCAAATTTAGAAAGGCAATAGAAACCTGATGGGAACCGGTAAATGAAAAGATAAAGTTTGAATAAAATTAAAGTTTACAGTAGATCTATAGGGAGGATAGGGATGAAAGAAATAGGGAAAATAGAACAACAACAACAAAATTATAGTATCTGGAGACCTGGAGAAGACACTATGAATGATAACGGGGAGAGAATAATAGAATTATGCGAATTTTTTCCAATACAAATAAATACATAAATACACATGGACCCAGGGAACAGGATTAAAATCAATTATAGATTATATCATAAAGAAAAAGTCTACAATCAAATTCAAGGATTTTAGGGTTTAAAGAAGCGAATAATGTGGAAAGGATCACAGATTTTTAATAATGAAGATGGAATAGCAATGGCATGGAAGAAAAGTTGAGACGGAAAAGGTTAAGGAGAGAGAAATAGATATTGAAGTAGAACAAGCAACACAATTGAAACTATACTTCTGTCATATTTCCATGAAAGATTGCATCATATTAGCCTTCTTTCTTTATCGCCGATGAGTAATCTTTCATGGTGCCTCGATGAGTATCAGAATTTCTGAAGTATTCGCTACAATAGACAGCGGTAAAAATCGATAGAAAAATTACAAAGAAATTCAAGACTGCTGCCCACACTATTTAAAATATTTATAGACCACGCGTTATGTAACTGGCAAAGGAAATGTGAAGGGATTGGAGTATTCGTTACAGATGACCATATTTATGCACACGACCAAGTGGTAATAGCGCAAGATGAGAAAGATCTGAGCCACACGGTACGAAAACTGAAAGAAGAGAACACCAAAATGGGATTAACAGTTAACTTTGGGAAAACATGATACCTAGCGACAATAGAAGAGAATATAAACGATCTAGAAATATAAAGGAACTGACAAATTCAATTACTTCGGGATTTTCCGTGACAAAAGAGACAACCACAGAAGAATAAATAAAAAGCAAACTGAAACAAGAGAAAAGAATGGAGAGGAAAGTTGAGAGAAGGAAGACAATGACTGTAAACTGTAAAAAAATCCTTATTATATATATAGAAAAAGAAAATGTTTCAAAATTATTTTTAAAGGAACTGAACATGAACCCACAAAGAGCGTTTAAAAAAGCGGCAGAGTACCTCGGTGTGACCCCACGGAGTCATTGGATTTGTCCCATTTTCAATAGACTTATTACTTGTGGCATATAGGTCAACTGTGCAAAGTTTGAACTAAATATGTTCAAGCGTTTGACAGTTATCGTGTTCACGGACAGACGGACACCATTGACCCCCTATAAAGCTTGCATCGCTTTGCTCTGTCGCTTAATAAATGACAGAATTTTTAACGTTTGTTAGAAGATGATTTATGTAGATCAGAGCTGGGCAGTATTCGATTTTGTAGATACTTTTCAGTATTCAAATACTTTAAAGTATTCAAATACTTTGTAAATACTTTTATGGAAGCAGTATTTGTATTTGTAACTCAAATACTTTCGCAAATATTTAGTATTCGAATACTTAGCAAAGTATTTGAAACTTGGTGAAGTATTCGAATACCTACTTCGCATAGTATTTGAATACTTTTAGGTTAATCAAATATTTGAGAACTATTTAGAAATGTTTAGAGGAAGTTTCCATTATCACAAAATCAAATATAAAAATCCGTTACAACTGAATACCGAACTATCCTAGAGTGAAACTTTTTGACCCGATAGTCTACGTAACTTAAAAACAATAGGGACCTTTCTTATATCCTTAAGACCATGTGTACCAATTTTCAAAGCGATCGCACGTTTCGGACGGACAAAAAGGAGCTGTTTCAAAATCGCTAGGACTAATTTCAGAAAGGTGTACTATAAGAAAGATCCTGGTACCTCATATATAATAATATAATAATAATACGCTTTTAATGTATAATTTGTATATAACAATAGAAATATAAAAAACTATCCTCAGGGAAAGGGACTACATTCAGCGCACAAAACGCTGTTCTTCCAAGTAGCCCCCATACAAAGTATAACTTGACATTTTTTAAGTAGTATTAAGACTTTTATCTAGTACAATTTTAAATTTTTAATGTACCTATTTGAGTGACAGGTATTTGAATACTTTTTACTGTATTCGAATACTTTTTATAGTATTCGAATATCTTTGAAAGTATTCGAATACTTTTGAAAGTATTCGAATACATTCTAAAGTATTTGAATACCTATTTTTAAAAGTATTTGAATACTTTTCAAAGTATCTGTATTTAGTATTTGCTTGTGCTGGACGTAAAAGTATTTAGTATTCAAATACTTTTTGAAAGTACTCTGCCCAGCTCTGATGTAGATGTATTATCAATCAAGCGATTTCTCCAGCTTTTCATTCATGTTTATAATTTTGGAAATAATGATAAAGATAATATATTTTTTGCACCCCTTATGCAATTTTAAAAAAATGGCTTATCCAGTATTCTACAACAGTTTTCTTCGTATTTTTCTGAGCACTATGCCGAAAACCGCATTTCAATACGAGATGTTTGCAAAAATTTTCCGCAAGGTAAGAGTTATTTAAAAAATAATGAAAATGACAGAAATTATTAATATCTTTTAAGGGATGATGAAATTTCAAAGCGGGAAAGGAGTGTGTATGACATTTGAAGGGTTGCTTGTAGATCAGTAAATGAAGAACCAAACTTTTTTATGTAAGTACCGCAAACTTGCAACCCTCGCACTTGAATCGAAGCAATTTTTCTAAATAACGAAATTTAAATGCGGGAAGAGATTTATAGTCCTATTTGTAAATTAACCTTAACAGTGATTTTAAGGGATGATATACGTGTAGATTTATTATTTTAGTCCAAATATTTGAACAATAGATCATAAACAACCCTAATATCGTCTCGATCGTTCCCATTACCTACCTTTTCCTTTCTCACAATACGGAAGGAAATTTATTGAAATAAGTTATAACACCCTTGTGACCAGTTAAATTGGAAGGATCAGTAAACATCATTATTAATCGTATAAGGAGTGATTTTTGAACGTCGTCTGTCACCAACTCCAACTGTATACATTACGAAAACCGCGTTCAATTGCAGTGTAATTAGTCACTTCATTTCAAGAGAAATCTCATAGTAGGTACCTATAGTTATAGGTATTCAAGGAAAGCAACGTGTCGGAAAACTGCAAAGAACAACTTGAAAACAGCTTACCGTTGTATGAGAAGGAACTTGTGCAGCAAAATACTTAATGTAAAAAGCTGGATGGAATAATTCTAAACAAAAAGAGCCCCTTACAATAAATTGCTTTCGTTACCATTCACAAGTTTCTCGAGAACTTTTACAATTGTTGCGAGAGGCCGCGATCGCTTATTAACTAAAATTGTCCATTCCCGCCACGGATCTGCGTAAATTATCTTAATTCCGAAAAGTTTCCTTATTTTCCTTTTTTGAAGAAGTAACTTATTTATTGCTTCTTTTTACATCTACGATTCAATAAAGGAAAAGTAATTTAAGTTGGATAAAAAAAATTAATGGAGTTTCTACTAATTGTTGTTTCTACTTGTCCCAGCTTTAATCTTCTTCTCTAAATAATATGCATGATCGAGTTAAATAAGCTTTCATTTCGTTTCTTTCGTATTTATTTTGCAAAGTGGCAACCTGGCACCAGTGGGAAACACATACCAAAAACAAAGTTAAAAATTAAAGTAATGCGCAAGTAATTGTTTGGTGGTGGTGGGTTTCATCAGAGAGCAATTAATCAAATTCGGACAACCTTCATTTTGATATAAATTCACAGACTTCCGTCGCGTTACGGTTTCTACGTTTGTACAAAGCACTTGATGAGAGTAACGCAAAACGCTCTATTGAAAACATTTCGTTTCCAGAAATCTCGTGCGCTTTCCAGAGACAGTAAAATTTCAATTTGACAAATCTACATTTCGAAATAAAACGGGATTAGCCTTCTTTACGATTCTAACAAAAAGATAAGAGTACTACAACGGAACCGTCGTAAATCACTAAATATATAATTTTCCGAAGAGAGCTTTCAAATTTTTCAGTAATAAAACCCGTTCCAGACATGTGACTTAATGCCGCAATACCGTTACCTCCTTCCGTTCCATAAACTCCCTTTAAACTTCAGTTTCCCTTATTGTTCAAAGTCTCTTTACATTTTTGATATAACGTACTAGATCGAGTTAATTAATGAGAGATTTCAGATATAATTATTTCGCTTCGTCCTCCAACGGGCGGGTTTTTGCGAATCATTTGACGAAATAAATTAAACCAATTAAGGTAATGGAGTTCCTCTTTGTTTAATTATAGTGTATCATTTTTGTATATGTCGCACTTCGTTAATTATTCCTCAGCATCCGCAGTCGTAATTAGACATTTATGTTACGCCGAAATGGAATTACGAGCCGATGCTCGTTCATTTGTTGGAAAAATAAATACCTAACAATTTTCAGTTCCCGGACTATGGGAAAAATCAATGCATATCGAAATTGGGGGAAAACTTGAGGGGAAATACTTGAAATGAAAGCTACCTTGGAAGGGAACCTCTGAGGAACTTGAAATCCATGAGAAGGAATTAGGGTGTGAATGAGAATCATTCCTCCTGATTCGGTAGGACGCGATTTAGTGAGTTTTGTCGATGGTTTTTCTCAGAATTGACCCCTTTGTTAAAAAATGTGCGGAAGTTCTGCTTATTTTTCCACTTCCGCCCCCGCTTCCGCTTTTTATAATGGATGTATACCGAAATAGTTCAAATATTGTAAGGTGTGCTGGGGGCGTGTGTGCGATTAATCGCATAAACTAAATTTTTATTACTAATTTTTATCAAATTTATTTACACTTCCGGTTCTGCTTCCGCTTCCCCAAAAACATATTTTATTTTCTGTTTCCGCGTCCCTTATAATACTCCAGTATTACAACTATGGGCGTTTTTTTAAAAAAAAATAACATTTGTTGGTTGGCAAAATACGCATCCTAAAAATGGAGTGACAGTATCTAAACGCTTGAAAACCACTCGTATAAAGAAATGAAGATTGAATTTTTCTTTTCTTCCAGAGGGGTAACCCATACCTTTCAGACCTCTCGGTTGTACATTCTTCCCCGAAATATTTGGTGCTTTTGAAACAATTTTTCGGAAGATTCGATGTCCTCTATAACAAATTATGACAGAGAACTTATGCCTGAACGTTTTGAGGAAGAATGTCGCACCAGGAGGTCTGGGGGGTTATGAAATATCCCCCAGCGCTCAAAGATCTTATGATATATGTAAGGAAATGAACATTGAATTTTTCTTTTCTTCCTGGAGTGCATTCGATATCTCCTAGACCTCCTAGTTGAACATTCTTTCCCAAAATATTTAGTGCTTTTGGCACTTGTATCATAAAATATGCAAAAAATGACAATTTTTCATTCCAATCTCGAAACTTCGACCTTTACCACAAAAATTTTCAAAAAAAAAAAGATCTAGATGGAAATTGAGAGCTACCGTTACATTATGCAGGGGTCCTTGTAACAAGAAAACATATTATACGTATCGTTCAAGAAATATTACGCTTTTCTGCGTTTCTGACAGAGAAGTTTCAATTAGCATAACACGGTATATTGGAAGGTGTCTGTCAACCATCCAGATTCTGCTAAGTTGAAAATTGTTTTAAAAAAAGGGCTTCAATTTCCAGTTGAAATCACACATGCTCAATTGGCTACCTAAACTCTATAATGTTGAAAATTCTTTTTGGAACAGAATTTACAAAGGAATCTTATTTGCTTAATCTGTTAAAATTGAAGGCTCTTGGAATCGGTTGAAGGTATAGTTTTCAAGGGCAAACGCAACGGTTAAAAGGGACCCTTTTTCTCCAGTCCGTGGTCTTTCGCACAGTCCACAAAACAAAACAAAAACCTAGGGTGCAATTTTTTACCATCTCTCAGGCAGCAGTTTCCGCTGGGTTTGAGATGCAAGGTCGTTTATTGGAAGAGTTGCAGAAGTTGAAGCGTTATTCTTGGAGGTATATTTTGTGACACAATTGAAAAGCGCAACAGAAAGTAGGACAAAATAAATCGATAATGGACATTCTGCATAATGAAAGGAATGGGATTAAATTAGATGAGTAGAATAACGAAGCAGGCCTCCGAAAAGGGAAGTCATATCCTGCGCGCGTAATAAACATACCTCGTTTTTCATTTATATTATGCTTTTCCTTAAAAAATTATGCGCCGTAAAGAGATACGAATAAAAAATAATTTGTTTTGTGATTTATTTATATTAAAAATGTTTTCCGTTAAGAAATAAGATATTTTAGATAACGGCTTATTTGTTCCCTTTCTCGTTTATTTACGAGAATGCGGAATATTGAGGAGTAAAATTAAAGTGCCCTCCTTAACATAAATCTATTCTTTATATAAAGTGGGAGCTCCCCCGAAAATCCAGCTGTTATTTTCAAGATTTCGAATCACGCTATTTCACTAATTGTTTTTATCTGGTTCGTTGAGTGTGATCTGCGAAGACATTAGTCCGGATCGTTATGTTCCTTTGAGTTTGGAAATCTAAGCTAGAAGTTTCAGGGCTTAGATTAAGGAGGTAATTGGGAGGATTGTACGAGTACGAGCTGAAAATTAAAATGAACAAGGGAAACTTTGCTCGGATTACAATTAACAATTTCATTATAGTAATTTACCTGGCTATCGTTTTTATTGCGTTATTATTTACTACCGAAGCACTTCGCGCTTAGCTTTATTTTTTTCCTCTCTTAACAAACTTTAGCTCATTAATGTTTACAATTTCAAGCACTCATTTTTCCTCGCCGCTAATTTGCATGCGGAAACCAACAGATAATTTTACTTTCGCTCTTGTGGTGCACTTGGTTTGTCACTCCTCCAGTTAGTTATAATAATCACTCGTCGATTAATTTTGTTTAACTAGGTACAAGCAAAAAACGATAACTTACACAAAAAGTAAAATGAAAAATGGGATCTCTGTCAAGGTTTACCAACCACCAGTTTGTGAGGATCCTTTTAGATAGTATGCATAAACTATCAAACTCACTCAATTTATGAGCCACAATAATTCATATAGCCAAAGGAAGAATTAAAGAAGTCCTTGGTACGTTCATTTATGACAAAATGCTTATTTTAGTGTCTACGGTAATTTTTGGCAATTTTAGATCTGTAACCACCCAAGCGAGTGGAAGCAAACTATGAGCAAACTAAATATGTCGATTCGATGGCTTATATTTATTTTTAAGTGCGTTGTAACTAATTCTATTTCCATTGCAGACGAATTTTGTTTCAAAACTGCCTTATTAAGCAATGGAGGATAATTAGGAGGGTCATTTTCCTTTCGCTGGATCTTATTTGGTCGGCAATTCATTTCAGAAGTCCTTAACGACATGTAATCAATGTGGTTGTCAATAACAGCCCACTTCAGTATTACCAAAAGTGACATATATCGGCCTGTTGCAAGTTTACACGAAATGATATATGGCAGATTGTCACTCTACATTCATTTCAAAGTTGTATGAGTTCAGTAACTCTTACGCTCAAATGCCAATAACCATTTAGTATGGTGGCCATTTAACTCTCATTGTTTAATAAATTCTGCTACAATTTATTATTTTTTTCGCAATTTTAGATGAGAGGAGATGTTTAACTCTACTTCCTTTTCAATCTTTAGTTTAGGTTAGGTTCCTATTCGTTACTTTACTATTTTCTGACATTATGACTCCGCTTTACTTAATTCTAAATCTAAACGAAGGGAAAAACTTTAAAGGGTCTCTTATGAACAACTCCAATATTAAAAACAAAGGTAACCGCTTACCACACAAATGTTTATGAAAATATTCTCAACTTTTAGGGACCTAAGAAATTCTACAGGGCCTAAAGAGGCTTTTAAAAACTAAAAGAAAGGAAAAGAAAAAGAAGAAAAGAATGGAAAGGCACCTGCTAAAAATGTAATTGGAATTTTATAGAAGTTCTAGGGAATAATACAAAATGTTGACTAAGCAAATTTCGCAAAACAAAAATTATTTTTAAAAATCCCTGGGTAGCCAAAGATAATAAGAGTTTTTCAATAAATTCCCAAGAGATTTTGAAGAGGTTCTGAAGAGACTTTGAAGAGATTTTGGAGAAATTTTTAGAGATTTTGAAGAGATTTCGAAGAGATTCTGAAGATATTCTGTAAAGATACTGAACAGATTCTGAAGAGATTTTGAAAAGAATCTGAAGCTGTTTTGAAGAGAATGTGAAGAGATCTTGGAGAGTTCTGCAGGGGTTCTTAGAGATTCTGAAGAGGTTTTCGTGAGACTATGAAGAGATTTTGAACCGGAGAGAGTTAACCTGCGCCCTAAAGAAGCATTTTCCTGTTAAGAATAGATAGACCGGGAGTTAATATTCTGGAACCATTTTGTTGTTGTTTTGTTTTTTTCAAAAATATTAATTCTTGTGTAATCATCCGAGTGCTTTTATCTTTCAAACTTGGAAAGTGGTTGGGAGGGTTATCCTCCCTAAAGTATCTTTAGTTGGTAGCGCCGCTGTTTCTACCAAACGTTATGGGCACTGGGAAGCGCTTATAGAGGGCAAGTCGTATAGGGGTGTGTGATAATTGTTGGTTCCCATAGTTGCCGTAACAGGAAGATTACTTATGCAACATTGTTAAAATTTTTACAATCAATTAAGAATGAAACTGCCATCTACAAAAAAAGCCATCTAAATGCGAAGGAAATGGTATAAATTTTTACATAGAGGCTTACAGAATATATTTCAGGGGATTTACGGGCCATTCTGATCTCTCACATCGTAAAGTAAAAACTCCAATAACCCTTTTCATATCTTTCGAACAAAAAAAAATGGGAGGCTTCGACTATACCCTTTATGAGGACAAAAAGATTTAAGTCGCATTCGATACATCCATAATAAATCAGGACGGAAGATTTCGCAGTGTAGGTACGTATCCCAAAGCTTACTCATTTCCAATTGATGTATTCGCTTTCTATATACGTTCGAAAGCTTTTCGCCCCCATTTTTATTCTATTAAAAATTTCAAAATCAATTCCGAGCGGTTTATTTTCATCGCGCGCAATTGTATTCTCGTGTAAAGTTCGAAACAGCGGGCTTAGCGTGCGGGGGCACCGAATCTACATGATTTGTTCATTTTCAAATACGTTTTATTACACGCGAAATGTTTATGTAGTTTTTGCGGTTCATTATTTTTATTTCGCGCGACAGCGTGTAAAGCGTCTACTCGGGAAATTGAAATTATTCGGTTTTCTGCGGAAAAAAATTGGAAAATTGCGCGAAATAGGAAAATAGTATCGGATCATGTTGTCTTCTATCTACCACACGCTTCAAATTGTCTACCTTTTTAATACACCATGTCGAAAATCCTGAACTCTCAAATATTTAATAATACCGCTCTTATTAAATTCAAAACGTATAATATTCTGAGACTTACCACTTACAAAATTAGAGCGAGAAAGGGGTCTGTCTCGTACCAGTAAGGGTTGCGATATCGTTAATAAATATCGACAGGCACGGTGCTTCTTTACACCTAAAGATTTATCACCTTGTCAAATCAACGTCATTTCTGATCTCTATTCTAACGTATGTCTCTCGCTCAATCTGGAAAAGTAGTTTTTTAAATAGATTTGAGACTCTAAAATTCGGAATCCTCAAGTTTAGAACGCTGGCCAAAAACCAATTTAAAAAGAAAAAAAGGTCTAAAATAATAATTATTAATAAGTAATAACCCTGGCTGTAACTTTTGATCTAGTAGCCCAATCTTGGAACTGTTTGAAATTATGGAATCTACAGGCATTATTCTATAAGAAAATGTTTTTTTCCGGTCGATCTGAGACAATTTTTTTTGGGGCCTCAAAAAAAGGCAGTGTATAACCTTCCTTTTTTACCAAAAATCTACTACACTAAACTCTCTCGGGAGAAAACTTTTTCTTATTAATTTTGCTGCGTAGAATCCAAAACGATTCGTACTTTTTCGATTAGACTTCGCAATCAGAAGTTATGGACTAAAAACCAATTTCGAAAAAAAATTCAAAGGGCTGTAACTTTTGATCTAGTAGCCCAATCTTGGAACTCTTTGAAATTATGGATTCTACAGGCCACATTCTATAAGAAATTTTTTTTCCGGGTCAATCTGAGACAATTTTTTTTTCGGGCCTTAAAAAAAGGCAGTGTATAACCTTCCTTTTTTACCAAAAATCGACTACACCAAAATTTCTCGGGAAAACACTTTTTCTTATTAATTTTGGTGCGTAGAATCAAAAACGATTCGTACTTTTTCGATTAGACTTCGCAATCAAAAGTTAAGGACTAAAAACCAATTTCGAAATAAAATTCAAAGGGCCGTAACTTTTGATCTAGTAGCCCAATCTTGGAACTGTTTGAAATTATGGAATCTACAGGCCATATTCTATAAGAAAATGTTTTTTTCCGGTCGATCTGAGACAATTTTTTCTTGGGGCCTCAAAAAAAGGCAGTGTATAACCTTCCTTTTTTACCAAAAATCGACTACACCAAAATTTCTCGGGAAAACACTTTTTCTGATTAATTTTGGTGCGTAGAATCCAAAACGATTCGTACTTTTTCGATTAGACTTCGCAATCAGAAGTTATGGACTAAAAACCAATTTCGAAAAAAAATTCAAAGGGCTGTAACTTTTGATCTAGTAGCCCAATCTTGGAACTGTTTGAAATTATGGAATCTACAGGCATTATTCTATAAGAAAATGTTTTTTCCGGTCGATCTGAGACAATTTTTTTTGGGTCTCAAAAAGAGGCAGTAATAATAGCCTTCCGTTTTTACCAAAAATCGACTACACCAAAATTTCTCGGGAAAACACTTTTTCTTATTAATTTTGGTGCGTAGAAACCAAAGCGATTCGTACTTTTTCGATTAGACTTCTCAATCAGAAGTTATGGACTAAAAACCAATTTCGAAAGAAAATTCAAAGGGCTGTAACCCTGGTAATAACTAACAATTATCGCACTTCCCAGTTAAGTTTATTTAACATACCTACACCTTGCTGGTTCATTCGAAATTTACAAACGGCCGTAATAATAACAGATCATTAATGGGATTCTTAAGATAAGATCTTCTAAAAATTTTCCTCCTAGGAGTACTTCGACCTCATCTGGCCTGAATATAAGATGCCCTTGTTCGTATGCGTACCGTATCAACTTAGAAAAATTGGCAATGGCACAAAAAAGGTAGATATGAAATTCTTTTCATTTCATCCGGATGTGAAGGGACCATCTTATTGAAGTTGAAAACTGCCTCAACCCTTCTTATTTTGCTAGTATATCCAGATTAGTGGGAGATTCTTAGAAAATCATAAGATGATTTTTAGAAGATTCTACATATTTTCTAAGAGGATTCTAGATTTAGAAAATCCTCAAGTCCATAAGAAGATACTAAGAGGATACTCCCCTAAAAGATTGAAATAATACTAATACTAGTAGATCTGAATGTATCAGAGTATCCCAAGAAGGTCTTCAGATTACAGGATACTCTAGGAAGGTTCTCAAAATGCCAAAATCCTACAAATTTTCTAAGGATTCTAAAAATATTGTATGAAAAATCAGAATCAGATGATTTTTAGAAGATTGGAAATTTGAAACCTTGAATAATTTTTTTAGGGTATTTATAATAAAAAATACAAGAATTTAATGTAAATGTAAGGTATACAAAAATTTGTATGAATTTGTGTGGAGGAAAATCTTAACAAAAGTCTGTTGAAAGTAATAAAAGAAATTAGTCATTATTATATCCTTTATATTTCTTCAAAGCCAATTTGCCTCAGTCGAAGCCAGGATCGATGAGTGTGTCGAATGACTTCTCAAGTGAAAATATTGGGTGCCTATACAAGCTAATTTATTCCTTTGACCAATTTAACACGGTTAACGAAGAAGCCAATTCCTTTCGATTTGCCACCCTCTCCTTTTTTCGCCCTGAAGTTTTCATTTTGCCAAAGCAAATAATTGGCGATTCAACAAGACCGACAAAGAAGGTTTTTTGAGTAGGGTCTTTCGTAGCGTATCCCACACGATCCGTTAAAAACGAACAAAATCGACCACTCATTCATTTTCTTTTAACCCCCGATCTTAGAGCAAAAGAAATCAAACGGCGCAGATAAAAAACGCTTTAAAACTGCCCATTAAGTAAACACGCGTATTTTCCCCGTAAATTTAAAGTCTAAATCAAGATACACAAAAGCTCGAGCGCTGATTTATGCGACCAAACTTGAGATTAAAATCGCGAGACGCGATCCGAAAAAAAAAACGTCGAATTCCATTCCGTAATAATCGTCATGCGATATCGCAATAAGCTCACGTGTAATTTAATTTGGACATTTTAAGTTTAATGGGGCAAAAAAGGGCGAAACGGGGCAACGACACAAGAGAAGTGCGTTACGATGTCAATAATAATTGATATGCAAATCCGATATTGCCGGAAATTATAATTCCGTTGTCATCGCAACCAATAAAGCAGGATAATGACTATGCATTTAGGATCAAATACAATAGCAGCTCGTAATTTAGCGGTTTATGGGGTTGAGTTACAAACAAGATGAGTATTAAAACGAACGCAATGGAGCCAATCGAAATTTTAACTAAACGCCTAGGGTGTTTTACTTTCGTCTCAAAATACCAAGCTACGTGATCAGCAGACTCTCAGTTCCGTTTTCCATTATTGCTCCTTTGCAAGGTACGAATTTTCTTTTTATGAATACTTCCTCTTATTCCATTTACTGCAAAACGAAATGCACCTATAATGTATTTCTAGTACTCAATCTTAAACAAGTGCCGAATGCAATTTTCTGCAGCCATCTGAAGCAGAAATTGATGTAGTATCCTGGTACGAAATTGGGCACTCCAGATATGGATGAACAAGTTGAACCGATTGGAGATTTAGTAATGTGCTATGTCTTTCTCCCATCTTAAAGTTGGAGAGGGAAGAAGTGCTTTAATTTTTAAGTTGCAACATTTTGCGAAATTATTATGTTATAGTTCTGTATTGTAACGTTATGTTGGAAATTCTAGTACAGAATTGCAAATGAGATCGTTGGAATTAGTAGTAAATAAAACAGGTAATTTAAACAAAAATCCGGCCAACAATTAAGAAAATTTAACCTCTCCACAGTTGCACTAAAGTGGATGTTTGGAATTCGGGCAATGGCATTTACACATAGTAAAGTTGTGGGAAATATTACATTTATCCAGTAATAATTTTTATGTTTTACTTTAAATTGCGAAGAAAATTATCTTAGTTAAATTACTAAAATCGGTAAAAAAAGCGTGAAAATCTGTTTGTACTAACCCTCGGGCAGTGCCTTATTTGTTTTGTTGTCTTTGGTTTCAAAATAAACTTTTCAGAAGAAGCAAATTTAATTCCAGTGAAGTAGAAAAGTAAAAATAGAAACAATCTCGTTCCATAATCAATCTGAAATCTTGTTTTTAAAATCTCTACTTGCCCAAGTTTCGATAAATCCTGATTTTTACTTGAATTCCCTCATAAAATGATCCCCACCGAACTTCTTATTCTGTCTTATTTTGGCACTAGAGACAAACCCTTATAAATTACTAGACGAAAAATCAAATCGTAAATGACGTTAAATGCTATTATTTAGTAAAGCTCAAATGGTTTAATTGAGATAAACGACGAGCAGAAAATTACCATCGATAAGATAATAAAAACACCATTCACTACAACAATATCCAAAGCTAGGGTTGCGTGAGAACTTTTCGCCTGAATAATTATACCCTAACATGATAGTAGAGTAAAGTCACCATTTCCTTTTTACCGCCTCCCACAAATTACTCCTCAGAACCGTATGATTACATCGATCGCTGTCAGTATATCAACTTTAATAATTTGAATATACAAAAGTCAATCTCTTTTCTTTCATTCTATTGAGCTTCTTCCACTTCTTATTTTTTACCAGCGTAAAAAACGTCAAAATCACATTTTCTCCGATATGTACGGAAAGCTCACAAAACCGTCTCAACTCAATCGAATAATAAGATACGAGATAAAGAATTTATGTGGAAAATTGTCAAATTTCTAATCAAATCTTATCAATACGACAAATTGATCATTTATTATAGAGATGGTATTTCGGTACGAAATGAGAAATTTAAATTCGGAATGTAATCTACTTATTTTGACGTCAATAAATTTTTGTTAGTCGTCAGATTCCAACAATAAATCTCGCGTTGTCCTTCCCATAATTAGGTTTGTTTGTTTCATTCGGAAATTTGAATAATGTTCCCGTAATACGATGATCGGGGCTTAATTTCTTTTTTAGTAGGACTGTAGGATTACTCTACCGTTTTACATGGTCTACGTTCTGGTTTTCACAATAATATACTCTGTACTCATCATTGCAAAATAGTACTATTATGTTAATATTTCTACTATACAAGCCCTCCGTTATTATCTTCGATTTATTCTTTAAGGCTTTTCACTGAGGAGACTTGATGTGTTACACGGTTTATATAACATACTCATCGGTTCTCAGGCTCTAAACGCCTTTCTATCTATTTAATTTGAGTGACAAAATTGAATCCTTTTGTATAGAATAGCAAACTAAAGAAAAACTCCCTCATTAATAACTGGAAGAACAATCGCAACCGAACGTCACCAAGAATGGCTTCCAAATCTTTAACAAAAATTTTAGTTTTCAGCTTCCAGATGAGCTTTTTGTAATAAGATTTTTCGAAATAAGCTTCAACTGGGTAAGAGGAGGCGTCAATATTGCACCGATGGATACAGACAATCGCCAGTTAAACGAAAAGAACTGAAAATTATGTTTACATCTCTTCAGAGTTTTATTCTACTACAATTATACCCTCGCGACATTATATTTTAGTTAAACCCCAAAAGCACGTACTAAAAGTCGTAAACTAAAAAAGGATGACCGATGGTAATTCTTTTATGACTTGAAGGATGAGTTGGAACTTGTACGGAAAATCCCCGGAAGCCCGCAAAATCACTCTCATGTGAATTTGTTTTCAATTTCAAATTTATGATTCTCTCATTCGTAGATTTTTGCCCGTTTTCGGCGGTTATATATTTTTAATTTGATTCGTTCGCGTACAATGGACGTTAATTTTTAAGAAATGGAAAAGTATGGCTAAAATCAACATTAATTTTACACAAAGTTCGCTCACTTTTTATCTTTTCTTGTGAAAGAGCAAGTATGTATAAAGCTTGTTGTAACTTTTTCATCTGGAAAGGAGGCATTAAGATAATTCTAAGTTCAGATGAACAAATTGGGGATGTAAAATAAAATAACTGAGGGGCGTGTTACCAAATTCTTATATAATCGTAACGGGCATATAATGTTACATTTCTTAAGCTGCAAATTAAGTTTCCTTGCGAAAAGATAAGTAATTTCTGATGAATCAGCGAGTCCTGTAGACAACCTTAAAATTGACGAACCAATGAAAATTAAGAGTTTTAGCCAAGTTCTAATTGGAATTAATTTAAAAACTGCATTTTAGCTTTCGCTACCCTCTGTAAAATTCACGTACGCATTTTGGGGTTAAGTGTTCTTTGTTCAAGAAATCTTCACCTTCGATGATGTTCCTTACTTACAATTGGTCGCATTCTAGCTAAAGTTACTTTCACCTTTGTGTTGGGCCACGAATAAAACTAATAGTCAAGAAGTCTTTCAACTTTTCTCTTTTATACAAAGCACAGTATTAGCAAAGGCACTTGTCGTAAATGATTGTCAATCACTTTTTATTGTAAAAGCGTAATTACTGGACAGATAAATACACTTGGCAAATAACGAATTTATTTCCAAGTGCCGATCTAAGCTTTTCGTTTCTCTTCTTTCTGCTAAGTGACTTCACTGCCTCATTTAATTAACTTTTATTGTTTAATTTTGAAAAGGTAAGTTCCGCTGTACTCTCTTGCCAACTGCACATTGTATTTAAGTTTAATGCAACTTTAAACATAGACGATTGACGATATTTTTTCTTCTAACAAGGTACTGAATCATGAGGGCGCCATCATTGTGGGTATGGCCGAAAGCATAAACAAGTCCAGAAAATTCTCTATACGAGTCTCGTCAAGTAAATAAATAGATAATATATTTGCTTGTTATTATACAAGATGTAAACGTAAACGTCTCAATCTCAATATATTGTAACGGAAACGCTCCAGACATGACGTCGCCTTTGGCGCTCTGGAATTTTCTACGCGCGCGATAGTGGGATTTGTATAGGAATATTCCAGACTTATCCGGTAAATTACGCGAATGTTCTTGACTTACTTACTTACTTGCGTGTATAAATGGTTGCGGACCGAACAGTACGGACGAAACATTGAGCGCGAAAATCTGATATAAATTGCGAAGTGTGTGATATAAATAGTCGATATACATTGTACAGTTTTTATAGTGTTTTAGTTTTGTTTAATAAATATTGATATAAATCGAACCCGAATTTATAAATCACGTTACAATATGTTCAGCATGCATCAAAATTTACTGCCAAAAATATCGAGATTCAAAGTGAAATAAATTGATTATACAGGGTGAGTTTTTGTTTTCATTTTCACTATGGGGATCTCGTAAACTGTAAGAGATACAAAGTTGCTTAAATGGACAATGTTGGTTATGCAGAATTTTATGCTCATTAATTTTCCCATTCAAAAGTTCTTTGTCATTTTCGAAAATGGGCTGACGTTAATTTATTTTCAAAGATATCAAAAAATTATTGTAACAAACCCATAGTCATTACCCCTAATTACCCATTTAGTCATTTTTTCTCCGCCCTCTTCTGGTGCCAAAATAACATTTTTTTGGTTTGTAAGTTTCGAGTAAATCACATCAACTTCCTTATTTCTTATGGACGCCACGCCACATTGGATTTTTACGTTACTCTATAAAGAAAACAGATGCTTTGAATTCCAATAAAGGTCTTTTCCATATTTAAAGACTTCTTTGTATGTTATGCCCCAAAGATAAGGCCAGCCAACGGTAAATAACCAGAAGAACCAGAGCGACCAAATACAGATTTAGTAAGAAATAAAACAAAAATAATTTAGAATTTGTCGAAAACACCAGGACAGTTTTTTAAGAAATGATGATTTTTTATCTGTATCCATCGTTCCTCAAAATGGGGTTGAATGGAATTGTAGTGATGAAACTCTAAACCTTCCCCATATAATATGGGGAAGGTTTAGAATTTCATTATTACAAATCAGTGGTTCTCAAAGTGGGTACCTACATAATTAACTTAAAATTACATCAATTAAAACAGGAATTAAAACAATTATAAAAAATGAATATTAGTTTTTTTTATATTACGATTCTGATTTATTTCTATGATTCATAATTCATTAACTAATCATATGATGGTATTGCATTACGTCTCGCTTTCTCACAACTTTCGTACAATTAATCCTGGTCATTATAAGGCTCTTCAATACTTCCGTATTAGTATATAGTCCCGATGGAAAACAGGAGACATGCCATCCTATCACTAAATACATCAAAATTTCTATTACACGAGCGTCATTAGTAGAAGACACGGTCATAAATTGCGTACAACGTAAAAATCGCTCAAACATTGTGTAATAAATCATGTAGGGGTAAGTTATTAATGAACCTTTTACGGCGCACAAAATAAAATGGGTACAGGATGATCGATAAACTCTATGGGTTTAACAAGACGAAAAAACGCCCGAGAGCAGGAGAGGATGAATTTATAATCATTTAAAGTTTTACCTCAATATGTGCTGCATTGCGTCAGTGAAGAATATTTGGTAAGTTCTGTGTCAAGCACTAAACCAGTGCTAAACCGACTGTCATGTCACCGGAGGGTGGAAAATATACGTTTAAATAATTATTAACGCGTGGCGGCGTAAAAATAATTTATTAATCGATTAGGGTGTACGAAATTGCGTGACATTAAGTACTTAAACTGGGGAGCCTGACAGACACGAAAATTCTACTTTTCGTTTAAGATAATTATGATATAAAATGGGATTAAAATCTAAATAAATAATGCGAACAGTTTGCTTGCCCTTAATTGCTCCCGACAAATAGAATTATAATTGCAACTGCAAATTTCGGCTGGATTTAACATACGTGCAGGTACAAAAATACAAATTCGCGAACGTGACTCGACTACCTTTCGTGCAGTTTAAAAGGGGAGCAAGTGAAATTCGTTTTCGATTATTCTTCTGCCGACACAGGTCGTTTCTTTTTCGCTTGATCCGCAATACACGGAAGATTCGCTGTTATCACGTGTCATATACAGTGCTCAAAGACTTTATCTGTCGTCTTCGCAATCGCCCCCAATTCCTGTCGTTGCGCGAACAAAAGTCATCAATCCGGGGACAATGAAGTCGCCGCCGGGAAAAATTAAATGGGGCAAGAAATTCCCGTTTCTCGCGCGTCTCGTAATTATTTTTACTTGCGTGCCGTCGATAAGGGCAACGTTAGTTAACTTTCTAATAATTCGACCGGGTTAAATTATGCACGAACAATTGACCTCGGTCGCTATATTTTATCCACGTTGCCCGCAACGGCCGTAAATCTGATTCGGGGACCCACAACCTTTTTATTATTATTAATCCGACCAATTTTCGCGGCAGTTTGCGAATTGACCGAAATGAAATGGATGGTTACTAAATGTTCCGATATTAGTTACTGCGTGGGTAATCTTAATAGTAGTAACTGAAACAGTTAACTCTAAAATTAGCATAATTTTAACAACAACCCCCTTTTGCATGTTTGTTGATTCTGTCCGTTGATCGATATTTTGCTATACTATCACTACCATTACTCAATTTAAAATGTGGGCGCACAAATTTTCGTTTCCGACATATAAGTGCACACAAAAACAGGTCTTCCATTAATAAAATTAAGTTTCCACATTTTCAAAACTGACATTTTTCTACGCCCCTGGGGCCCTATTCAAACGAACATAGACGTCCTACAACTTTATCCGGGATATTTAATTAAAGTTCGTCATTGATTTCTGGAACTCTTCGAATTCCGCGCGTATACTAAAAATCAAAAATTTAAACTAATTCCGGTGCTGAATCAAGTCTCAGATTTCAGTACCTTACACCATGAAAAAGAAATCAATTCCTCAAAGAAAATTTCAGTTCCCCAAGTTCATAAAGTCAATGGTGATACCCCGTCAATTGTTAAGTTATATATCAACAATAAAATTAAACATTTTTTAGTAGACACCGGATCTACAGTTTCATTTCTTAAACAAGGAAAGTTAGATCAAAAGCATTTTGAAAAGTCAAAATTAATGTAATAGTAGAAGGAGTTACCGGGCACATCTTGCAAATTTTAGGAACCACTGAATTAACAGTAGGAATTCAACCAAACGAGAGTCTTTCCAAATTTTCATTTTTAATTTGTCCAAACGACATATGACAGTCAATGCAGATGGAATTTTAGGGAGAGATCTCATTGTCAGTTTAGGTATTATTATACATATAAAGAGTGTAACAGTTAAATAACCAAACCTTACCCTTATTTTTTTGGAATTGATAAATGTATTTATACCCTTGAGACAAACTTAGGGCGATAATAATAACAAAGAAGAACCGAAAATAATAAACGACTCAAGTACTAGCGAATTAAACCAAGAAATAAATAAAGACGGAGACAATAATTAGGGAACCTAATAATAACTATGAATAAAATAATAAAATAAAGGAACAATTTAATAAAGAAGCAAAAGAAGAAATAGTCTACAAAGTCCATAGACCAGCTAAGCGAATTACCAAATTAACCAACTTCAATTTCAAAAAAGCAGATTTTCTTAAAATGTACGTCCTTTTTCGCGATATCAATTGGAAGGAGTCTCTTATCCTGAAGAATTTCAAATCGGTAGATAATGCAGTAACTAGCTTTAATCAAACGGTAATGAACATTTTCGATTAATGTGTCCCCAAAGTCACAATTAGGAGTGCCAATAAGTATCCTAGCTGGTTTAATATAGACATTATTAAGAAAATCAAACAGAAAAATAAGTTTCGGTTACAGGGCCAATCGGAAGACTTCATTGAAGCCAGAAAAGAACTCAAAAGAATGATCCACATTGCTCATAAGAGGTACATTAATCAAATTGAAATGGATCTGCGGAAGAATTCCAATAAATTCTGGAACTACATCAAGTCGTTGAGGAAGAATAGTCAACTACCTGGAGTTTTTGAGTACAAAGACACCTCGTTAACGGACGCCAGAAGCATTGCGGACGCCTTTGCATCCTTCTTCGAGTCAGTCTACACTATGGAGAGGAACGATGACCCGGAAGATGACGTGGAATCGGACCTGGTGCTATCCAAATTGCACTTGACTCAGTTACATGAATCCGAGATACTGGAAGCAATTAAAAAATTGAAACCGAGGTCGGCTATAGGCGAAGATGGAATCCCACCCTACATCGTGAAAGGATGTGCATCTTTATTGGTAACCCCCTTACAACATCTATTTAATTTAGCTTTGCAAACATGTACATTCCCTGAAGCTTGGAAATGCACCAGAATAACACCAATTCACAAAAGTGGAAGCCGAAAATTAGTTGAGAATTATCGCTCAATTGCAATTATACCAGCAATAGCGAAAATTTTCGAAAGAGTGATCTATACTAGACTTTATTCCCATCTCAGCAGTATAATTGCAGATCAACAGCACGGTTTCACGCGGAGCAGATCAACGATTACAAATTTAATGCAGTTTACGCATTTCTCAGCAGGAGCCTTGGATGAGAGAGCCCAGGTGGACTGTGTTTATACAGATTTTGCGAAGGCATTTGATACAGTATCCCATCAAGTCTTGATCCGTAAACTTGTTTTAAATTGCGTAAGTAATCCGACCGTCAAATTCTTAAAATCATATTTATCTCTCCGTAAAACAAGAGTGAAATTCAATGGTGTGAATTCAGCCGAATTTTATCCCTCATCAGGCGTTCCCCAGGGAACACTTCTTGGTCCTTTTCTGTTTCTCTTATACATAAATGATTTACCGCGAGTGATAAAAAACTCGAAAGCACTACTATTTGCGGACGACCTAAAACTTTTTAATAAAGTCCAATCCCCAAGTGACTGTTTAAATATTCAAGAGGACATTAACTCAGTAATTAAGTGGTGTATCAAAAATAAACTAAAACTAAATATCAATAAGTGTAAAGTCCTTACTTTTACTAGATCGAAAAATCCCTTACTTTTTGACTATAAGATGAATGGAAAGGTCTTACTACGAGTCACCTCCGTTAAGGACCTGGGCGTGTTTTTCAATACCAACCTTAACTTTAACTTACACATTGAATACCTAACAAATTAGTGTTACAAACTTCTTGGTTTCGTTATCAGGCATACACTCAATTTCACGAATATACAGACAATGCTAACCTTATATAATGCGTTTATTAGATCCAAGCTTGAGTATGCTGCATGTATCTGGTCTCCTCAAACTCTCAAATACTCAGACATGATCGAAAAAGTGCAGAAAAAGTTCATCCGAGTAATGTTTTTTAGGTCAACCCAAAATTATCCACATTTGATCTCTTACGGTACCCAGCTTAATTACTTAAATAGTACTTTCGGCTTAGATATAACGAGGTTAGAAACCCGACGGTACATTGCCTCCACAATTTTTGTCTTCAAAATTTTACACAACTTGTTATACTCTTCCGAATTACTTCAAGAAATTAAGCTTAAGGTACCATTTGTTAAGCTAAGGTAAAATAATACTATTTTTGTAGTTAACAACACAACTTCCCCACTTATTAAGATCTTGATCGCTTTAAATAAGTTATCCTCAGTTAATGATATCGACTTTTTTCACGATCCCCTAAATTCAATAATAAATAAAATTAGATCCTCGTCCTAATATTTGTTCAGAGCCCCAGTGCCATATAATTGGAATTTTTATTCTGTATGGTTTCTGGTTAAATAAATAAATAAATAAATAATATACAAAGCAAATATTAAGGGTACAAAAAAAAAATAGAGTCTATTGTAAAAGCTTTCATAACAAGAATTATAACTCGTCATACGAACCCCTGAAAAATTATGAACAGATCAAGGAGCAAATTTCATTTAAAATTTAACGAAAGACGAGATGAAAAATTGACACCTTTACACATTTAAACGAAATCCCCCCACATATTTACAACTGGACGAAAGAAAATCCTTAGAACTGAGACCCAAATTCCGTAGAACAGCCAGCAATAAAGTACAAAAAAATGTCTGATAATAATGTAAGCGATACTTAAAATTTAGAATTAATTCAAGTAATATAAATGCGATCAGAGTTTAAGTTTAGATGCAACAGTTATTAACAAATTTCAGTGGGAACAACAAAGAACGGAATAGATAGATAATTATGAGATTATTTTAAACTCAGTTAGGCAAGTCGATTCCCATATGCTATTCCAAATTATTAAAACAAAGTCTCAGGTAAAGCTAGGAATTTTATCAAATACAGAAATTTTCAAAATTGGGATTCTTTAATTAAGGAACTTTTTGCAGAAAAGAGAACTATTTCGCATTGGCCGTTAGAGTTAAATTTAACTAAACAGTCAAAACGCGAAAATTTATTAAAACAAAATTGAAAAATGTTTAAGCAATTTGTTAGATGTAGCGACGATAAATAAAATCCAAGAATAAGCGGTAACTATCAAATTTATTGAGATTACAAGCCTTAAATGTGTTTGTTATTGGATTGAAAATGCATGTAAAAATTAGGAACCCCAAAACTTTAGAATTAGCTAGGATTGAGGAAAGAGAACTTCTGAGTAATAACCATTCAGAAAATTATTTTGGTTATAACACTTATAACGTATATTTAAATCAACATACAGTTCAAAGAAATGGTTTTATTTGTAAGAAATTAGGTCATTCAGCTTCAAATTCTTTTTAGAAAAACAATAGTGTTAAACCTAACGATTCGCGTTTTCTAAATTATGTTAGATGTGAAAAACCCTCAAGTGTTTTAAATGCAAAGTCAGCCCATATGTTTTCATTGTAAAAAAACAAATCACAGAATTGCAGATTGTAGGAAAGGAATATGGAATGAAAGGTTAAAAGCAACATTCGTTAAACAGGAACTCGGGCAACGAGACACGCTCTTCAACCAGAGGCCAATGGAAGAAGTGAGCTTTAGGAAAGGCCTCAATCGCAATTTTAGAAATCGCAAGGTTACTAACTCAGAAAAATTAGGTAATAGGTAGGCAGAACAAGGTCGACATTAATTCAGAGAAATGTAAATTAAAATCTGTAGACATACCCTCAAATTTTTGTAAGAAAAGGTTTAATCGATTAATGATAGATTCGGGAGCAGATGTTACGTTGGTGAAATGTAAGGCAGTACGAGAAGATAAAAATCGGTCTGTTGAAATACAGGCTATCACCAATGAAACCACTATCAGAACCAGAATTGTCGATGAAAAATTTTGTTTATGCGACAGAGAAATTGTTGTTCCATTTCATATATTTATAGTGATGATTTATCCGTAGAAGGAGACGAAATTTTAGGAAATAGCTTTTTACACGCACTAGAAACAAATTTGGAGTACAGGAACAATGTTTCAGAATTTGAAGATAGCAGGTATAGATTAGTAAATTTTGATGAAATCTTGATTCATACCAGAAGTGAGACTATTATTACCAGAGTTCGGACAATATCAGAAGGAACAGGTTTTGTAACGGTAAACACGTTAGCGAAGAAGTATATTCAGGAAACTGTTTAACTCAGGCAATAAATCAATTCGTCTGTTGTTAGCATAATAAATATTTCAGAGCAGGATGAATACATAAAACGTCCAATAATAGTTGGAAGATTTAAAATTTGTACAAATAAATAGTTAAGGGGCGAAGTACAAGGAAATAGAATTGAAACCTTATTACATTCGTTACGTATTCAACACCTAAATGTAGAAGAAAAGGATTTATTGCTAGAAATTTGTAAGGCGTATAGTGATGTTTTCTTTTTAGAAGGTGATAAATTAACTGCTACAAACAAAATTCCTACTTTGCCAAATGTAGGTCCAATTTATGCTAAACCTTACAGGTACCTCAAACGCAAAAGAAAGAAATTGGTAAACAAACCGAAGAGATGTTGAAGGACGGTATAATTGTACCTAGCACGAGTCCTTAAAACTCCCCGCTATTAGTTGTACCATGGACTAATTACAGTCATTTTAGTCTATGGTTGTATCAAAGAAAATGGACACTAGCGACAGGTGTTGATTTTAGAAAACTAAATGATGTCACAATAGGCGACGTATTTTCTTTACCACATGGTATTCGGGAAAGCTTAGATCAATTAGGCAATCCAAAATACTTTAGTACTTTAGACATGAAAAGTGGGTTTCATCAGTTAGGGAAGATCAGGAAAAGACAGCATTTTCAACACCTTTTGGCCATTTCCATTTTACTAGGATGCCTTTCGGTTTAAAGGGCGCTCCGTCTAGTTTCCCAAGGTTAATGAATACTGTACTTAGTGGATCACAGGGAATTAAATGTTTTGTGTAGGTATTTAAATTATATTGTAATTTACTCCCATGATTTAAAACAGCACGGAGAAAAGTTAGTAGTCACTTTCGATAGAAGTATGATTTAAAATTAAAGCCAAATAAGCGTGAATTTTTGCATAATGAGGTTAATTATAATAATAATAGGGGTTTATTATATAGAATATAAAACAAAATGGAGAGCTTCCAAACTAAAATAATCACTAAAATAAAATATTATATTTAAAAAGGGCAAGATATCGGCAAGCCAGTTTGCAATCTCGCCCTAAGAAGTCGAAAAAGTGTAAATTAATTAATTAGAGTGCTATAATTATACATTGTTCTTAAAAATAAATAAATATTTTGTTTATACAGACATTTGTTGTGACTGCAAACATAACAGCTTCTTCTTCATAGTTCTCCTAAATGAGTTAATGTTATTGGACGTTATAAAATCATTCATATTAGTATAGGTCATACTACAGCGACGTCGGAAGTGAATAACGGTTGGGGGGGGGGGGGCAAAAATCAGCGACCATGGAGTCTGAAAGGTTCCTCCCATGCAAAATTGTGTAGGAATTAATGCAAAGCAGTGAGTTCTTTAAGTGACCCTGAAACCTGTTTATTTAATCAATAAAATAATGTATTTTCGAAAGAGAAGTTTTGAAAAAAATTAAAAAAAGTGTCGGAGGATGTCTAGTTATATGCAAATGAGCAACTCAGAGGCACTTGACTCGATTGAGAAAACCATAGCCATAGATCATTAATATTTTATTTAAAAAATAATGAAGAACTAGAACATACAAAAGTTACAAAAATTTTTTTGCTATTGATTGCACTATTGAGCATTGTAAAGAAAAGCAAGTATAAAAATTAAATATATCCCAAAAAATTTTCCTCTTTTCCGCAGTTTTGCTGGCAAATCTTTTCAATACAGGATGTTTACGGTCTTCTCTGATCATTTTAAGGGCAGCACAGCTCAAAAAGAGTCGACAAACCCCAAAACACCTTAGCAAAAATTTAATAAGCGAGATAATATTTGTTTTATTTTTTACATTAAACGATTAATCTGTGTACAAATCTAGCAATCTACTACTTAATCAGCATTGTCCACTTAAATTATTACAGAGAAGACCGTAAACACTCTACTTCTACACTTTCTGTAATTTCTGCATGCACATGCAGTAGAAGACGTGTTAGTCGCTTTCGAGTGATTTATCTACTCATTCTTAGAGGGGGCGCGGCCCCCCTTGTGTAAAAACGGAGGGGGCGAGTCGACCCATACTTCCGACGTCGCTGTCATACTACTACGAGTGAAGGATTAATACCGGACGAAAAGAAAATAGAAGCGGTAAAGCCTTATCCCGTACCAAAGACATCAATGAATATTAATGCATTTTTAGGTTTACCAAGCTATCATTGTAGATTTATTAAAGATTATTCAAAAATTGCCAAACCATTGACCAATTTGTTAAACAAAAGACACAACATTTGTTTGGAGCGACTTGTGCCGCAACATGCGTTTGATCATCTAAAAACCAAATTAATTAGCACTCCTATACTCCAATACCCAGATTATTCAAAACCATGAATCATAACTCATAACTATACAGATGCCAATCAGTTTTCAATAGCTGGTATATTATCTCATGGAACAGATTTGTCAAACGCATACTTCTAAATTAAAATGTATATTTAATTTAGACTCTTCAAGTCAAAGAATTTTTTTTATTTTTAGGGATATGTTAACCTATTCTAGTTAAACAAAAGCCTTTGTCTCCTAAAGGGAAAAGTAGTATAGCGCAGGGCTTATAAGTCCAAACAAAATTGAAAAAATCAAATAAGTTTCGTAAAGTCAACAAATGCAAAGTTGTACAAACAAATGTACAAATAGAATTAGCCAAGACATTGAAAAATTGCTTATCGTGCGGTAACAAGGCTGAGGCACCTCTTAAGCTAGAAAAATATTAGTGAATTGACAACGGGAGCGTTTTTTTCCGTCCGCCTTGAGTCATTTTTAGAGCTATTATAATAACGCATATTGCATGTAACAACACTTTGGCATTAATTTAAATAGATCCTAGGTACTCCCCGAGCATTCAAAAGTATTATTCATTGAAGAATGAAGATCCCAGCAAGAACCCCTTTAGTGTTACAATTCCGTGAAAAAAACACCCCTTAGGTGTTACAGGTCACCTAAAGGTTAATAACTTTACTTTATTCCTCTTAGTTTAGCAACAGAGAGGACACACAAAGTCAGAATTTCCGGGGTAAAGGTTGGATCTGCCAAAATATTCTGCAGTTGAACCTTTTGATTTAATGTGTGCATTTTTAAACTATAAGCTAAAATTAATCGTTTTATGAGCAAACAGTGTTTATTTCACAATGGAGAAAACGCCAACTCAGTCTCAGTGTATTCGCCATGAAAAACCATACCTCAAACGCGCACGTGCCCTACCTCTCTCAAAGCTTAGCGGGTTCCTAATAGGATAAGACACAATACAATTTCAAAGCCGCGAGCGCTTTTGTTTAACCCTTTATATTAATTCAACACAACAGCAAATTGTAAACTCAAGGGGAGAGAATGCGTGCTGTATGTGTATATATACTGTGGAAATTTAGCGGTCAAATGACCACAAAAAGTTAGGGTCTGCGTTAGTCAGTTTATTTTGGTCAAGATAATTTAGATCCATTCAATTAGAGTGGCACACACAGAGGGCATTCTCATATTTCTTCTAAATTGGTTTTTTATACGTCCCGCTGAATGCAAAATGGCTAATCCCTTGTAGATATATCGATAAAGTAATTTGTTCAGTTTAGTATACAGATCGCTTGGGCTAACGCTGGGGTATTTTATGAGGGCCCGCGGTTCGTTAAATAAGCTCCCTTACGCAAGAAAATTCTTGCAAGTCTATTTGCCGTAGTATATTACATTAGGAGAAGGTATCAAAAATTGCACGAAGTCAACAGCGCGAAATCTAATTAATGTCGCCCGTTTCTATACGCAGGTATATCAATTTATAAATTAAATTTACCTCATAAAGGAGACAAACGCGAACCTTGCTAGTTGAATTATAAAATCGATGAGATTTTCACCCGACTGACTGTAGACAAATGGAGAGAATAACGTTAATGGCTTATAAGATCTTACAAGATGTATCCCGTTAACCGAACTAATGCCTCCTGCAATTTCGCCTTTTTAATCTAACTACCACGCACCCGAAGGCGGATAATCTTTGACTTTCGCGTTCAAATAGAAGTGGAGGAAAAATGGGAAGTTATATCTCACGTGGGGGTTGCTTTTCCGTTACCAGTACGAGGGAAGTTAATCTAAAGTACACATCCAGTTCAAATTTTATAAATTGTGAGTCGATTCAAATTACTTTCTCAAAATATCACCTGGACAGAGAAAGTTCCGTAAGTGGCAATTGGTATAGATGTTGTGAAGGTTTCTTTGGAGGAAAGCTTAATTATTTTTGCCAAAAAGACCGAGGATCGGATGATTCTCGTTTTTTTTGTATACAATTCGTGGTAGAGGTTTTTCTTAGTTATTTTTGCTGTCAACAATAAACAAATCCCCCCAACTGCTTTTGATTATTTTTTCAATTTCCAATCTGAATTTGTCTACCTTCTCTAGTTAATGCATTGCACATTTAGGCACACTTCGATTTTTCGTTTGCACATTTCGCTGAAAAAAGATATTGAAAAACAAATTTGGGGGAGCCAACTTTACGATTTCCAGCCTTCAACATTAAATTAATTGAACGCTATACTATTCATTCGTTTGCAATTTGTTTGCACCTCGATTTTTTTATTTGTGCATTTCCCTAAAAAAGATTCTGAAAAAATAAAAATTGGGGGGCTACCTTTACGATTTTAGCCCATTAAAAAAATGGAGCGCTATATATTTCATTCGTTTTCACTTCGTTTTGCCTATGTAAGCACAAGTTTTTCCTTTACACTTTTTACTAAAAAAATATTAATTTCAGGGGGGCATAAATTTGCAAAAATGCGCTAAAAATGGCGCTAAATATTGTCATAAAGAGCGCCTCATAAATTGCCATGTTAATAACGACGTGCTAACGAAGTAAACGTGATATTGGAAATGGTGTAACAGGAATCAAACACCCCAGTCCCGAAATAGACAAACTAAAATCTATCGTTGCAAATTTATTTACCGACGTTTGATAAAAATGGGTAAATGTACCCTCCCCCATTTATTTTATTAATTTCGTTTTTAGGGAGGTGAAATAGAATAAAGTATAATATACAGTTCTGTTTTTAGGTTAGGGCCTAAAATCATGAATTAGGCCCCCCTGAAATTAATTTTTTTAGTAAAAAGTGTAAAGGAAAAACTTGTGCTGACATAGAAAACGAAGTGAAAACGAATAAAATATATAGCGCTCCATTAATTTAATGTTGGGTGGCTAAAATCGTAAAGGTATCCCCCCAATTTTTATTTTTTCAGAATTTTCTTTTAGGGAAATGCGCAAACAAAAAATCAAGGTATGCCTACATGTGCAATCAATGTACAAGCAAGGGAAATAATGGCGTTCCATCAATTTAATGTTGGGGGACTAAAATCGTACTGTTGCCCCCCCCCCCCTCCCAACTCTTTTTTGAGAAATGTGCAAACGAAAAATCGAAGTGAGCCTAAATGTGCAAACGAAGGAAGTATTTGACGTTTCATTATTTTAGTTTTGGGAGGCTAACTTCATGCGGGTCCCTGAGCTTTATTGAATACCCTCGAAGTCCCTTAAAGACTTTCAAAGGTTAACAGCCGAGACACTTCGAGGTTCTTGAAAGACTTTGAATACAATTACAGATACTTAACTGCTATTGAGGACTTATAAAACCTATCAAGTATTACTGAGGTCCTAAAAATTGATTTTAAAACGATCTTGAGGGCTCTTTAAGGAATCTAAATAAGCACTTAATTTAATTCTGATTCAAAATTAACGGAACAACATTTCAATGTTTAATAATGTAGACATATTTAGGTATACCGAAGTTTCTGTCATACACAAATGTTTC
>NW_022170738.1:10791837-10875245 GCF_008802855.1 Photinus pyralis
CGTTGTGTACGGTAATTGGTTTCAAGGTAAGCACGTGTTATTGCCGTTTAAGAAACACAGATGCAATTCGATCTTTGAAAACGCGCATTATTTTGTTAAGGAAGGTGGTCAATGGAAAAGGTTTTAAACAGATGAACCGGACGCCTTTTGTTGGCCAAGTTTTTTTTGGGTGGTGGCTTTTTTTTTGTAGAAGACCAAAGTTTTGGAATGTAATCTTCAGAATCTTTGGAATTTTCATAGAATCATCTTCTTGCAGTCTTTGTGCGGGAATGTCCTCGGAATCGTGTCGAAAGCAAAAAAAAATTTAGTGAAAATCGAAGGGGTTGCTCATTAATAAATGAAGCTTTTACTTGTGGAATAAGAAAATTGAAAATCTCCCGATGCACAGTTTAATTTAGCTACTCTTTCCAGCAGCCGGCCGAATTTGCGGAACCTGCTGCAGACCTATAAGGGATCGCTACATTTTGCAAGTCGTGGACAATTCCTATCACGAACGCTGCCTGCAGTGCTACGCCTGCGGCGATCGCCTCTACCAGACCTGCTTCGTAAAGGACTCCAAGCTGTTCTGTCGAATAGATTACGACAGGTGAGTTTTTCCGATTTTCCGAGTCTCGAATTTTTTTTTCCCAAACGCGATATATCTCAATTTCAATTGTAAGGAATTTCGGGGCTTTAGCCCTAAACTCCCATATGTGTGACGGCGATTAGGGTAAATACAGTTCTCCGAGAGAGCATATTGCTCGAGCAGCCTCCCTAAATGCAATATGTTTTTCAACCGTCGCGTGCCGTGGTTAATATTAGGGGGGTTTTCAGCCAGAATACGGACTTTAGATCGTTTCCCGCTGACTCGTATTTGATATTTATCACCTTCTGGAGTAGTTTCTTAGCGTAGTTGTATTTTCAATTAATCCGATCCCGCTTGTAATCACCATTTCAAATGAAAATCGAGTTTTCGTAGCAGTTCGTTTCCTTCCCAAACTTGAACTGAATTGAGAGAAATAGAATTACTGTTTGACCAAAAGAATATTGATCAAATAAGTTCTAAGACAACGCAAACATTTTTTATCACTATAAGGTTATACCTAAAAAGGAATCCATGATAAAATGAAATAAAAGAGTTTAATGACTATGACGAAAGTAGACTGCAGGTGGAGAAATCGAAAGGAAAACATTTAAACATGAACTGAGGATAAACTGAAAAACCAGTAAAAAGGTTTTCGCCCCAAGGAAATCCATTTTCGTAATCTATGGTTACAGTATCAAAGAAATATCTCCATAAATGCAGCATTGCGCCGTCCCTGAATTTTAAGAATATACGATATGTTTGTCTTACTACGACGTACCTGTTGTTAAAATTTCAAAAAAGTACAAAGTGCGATGTGTTTGGCTTGCTATTGACATTCTGTTTTTTCTTAACTAGAAGCATCTATGGTTAAAATTTTCAAAGAAAATCTTCACAAATGCACATCTGATTTTTAAACAAAATGCGATATGCTTGTCTTGCCTAGAAGTAATGTGGTTAAAATCTCAAACGTACCTACATTAAATAACTTACAAAGTGATATTGCGGCAGTCCCTGCGCATGCGCACTATTAATCGGTCAAGATTTTTTTGGGTCAAGTACCGAGAGCTATAAATACTGAAATTCAAAAAGAAAAGCGTAAATATATTGAAAACTGTCGGAATAGTTAAGGCCTCGGACAGACGGACGGAAGGACGAAGAAAGTGGCAATAATAGTGCCTTGCAACATCAGTTCGAAAACGCCTTAACAAAAAATTAAATGGAAATGGAAAAAGAAATAAGAAGATAAACATGGACCTAAAAAATAGAAATACAAGAGAAAGACCTAAAAAATATAAAATGGAAACAAGGATAGCGTCAGAACAAGGGGACTGAAAAGAGAACAAGGAAATAAATGAATAAAAAGGAGCCAAAAAAAACTACAAACTATTGGAAGGAAAAGTAAAAGAGATTAATTAAAATTAATAAATTATAATATAAGTAATTAATAAATTAAAAAGAAATTTTTATTACATAATGAAAGTAAGTAAAAATTTATAATGGAAATTATAAAATGGAATAAGAAATCTAATTCCAACCGGGAAGATGAAAGAAACTAGAGGAGAGATCATAACGAAAGGGGAAATTTTTTTTCCGGGTCGATCTGAGACAATTTTTTTTCGGGCCTCAAAAAAAGGCAGTGTATAACCTTCCTTTTTTACCAAAAATCGACTTCACCAAAATTTCTCGGGAAAACACTTTTTCTTATTAATTTTGGTGCGTAGAATCCAAAACAATTCGTACTTTTTCGATCAGACTTCTCAATCAAAAGTTATAGACTAGAAACCAATTTCGAAAAAAAATTCAAAGGGCTGTAACTTTTGAACTAGTAGCCCAATCTTGGAACTGTTTGAAATTATGGATTCTACAGGCCACATTCTATAAGAAAATTTTTTTCCGGGTCGATCTGAGACAATTTTTTTTCGGGGCTCAAAAAAAGGCAGTGTATAACCTTCCTTTTTTACCAAAAATCGACTGCACCAAAATTTCTCGGGAAAACACTTTTTCTTATTAATTTTGGTGCGTAGAATCCAAAACAATTCGTACTTTTTCGATCAGACTTCTCAATCAAAAGTTATAGACTAGAAACCAATTTCGAAAAAAATTCAAAAGGCTGTAACTTTTGAACTAGTAGCCCAATCTTGGAACTGTTTGAAATTATGGATTCTACAGGCCACATTCTATAAGGGAATTTTTTCCGGGTCGATCTGAGACAATTTTTTTTTCGGGCCTCAAAATAAGGCAGTGTGTAACCTTCCTTTTTTTACCAAAAATCGACTACTCCAAAATTTTTCGGGAAAACACTTTTGCTTATTAATTTTGGTACGTAGAACCCAAAACAATTCGTACTTTTTCGATTAGACCCCTCAATAAAAAGTTAAGGACAAAAAACAAATTCCGAAAAAAAATTCAAAAGGCTGTAACTGTTTGAAATTATGGATTCTACAGGCCACATTCTATAAGGAAATTTGTTTCCGGGTCGATCTGAGATAATTTTTTTTTCGGGCCCCAAAAAAAGGCAGTGTGTAACCTTCCTTTTTTACCAAAAATCGACTACTCCAAAATTGTTTGGGAAAACACTTTTGCTTATTAATTTTGGTGCGTAGAACCCAAAACAATTCGTACTTTTTCGATTAGACCCCTTAATAAAAAGGTATGGACAAAAAACAAATTTCGAAAAAAAATTCAAAAGGCTGTAACTTTTGAACTAGTAGCCCAATCTTGGAACTGTTTGAAATTATGGATTCTACAGGCCACATTCTATAAGGGAATTTTTTCCGGGTCGATCTGAGACAATTTTTTTTTCGGGCCTCAAAATAAGGCAGTGTGTAACCTTCCTTTTTTTACCAAAAATCGACTACTCCAAAATTTTTCGGGAAAACACTTTTGCTTATTAATTTTGGTACGTAGAACCCAAAACAATTCGTACTTTTTCGATTAGACCCCTCAATAAAAAGTTAAGGACAAAAAACAAATTCCGAAAAAAAATTCAAAAGGCTGTAACTGTTTGAAATTATGGATTCTACAGGCCACATTCTATAAGGAAATTTGTTTCCGGGTCGATCTGAGATAATTTTTTTTTCGGGCCCCAAAAAAAGGCAGTGTGTAACCTTCCTTTTTTACCAAAAATCGACTACTCCAAAATTGTTTGGGAAAACACTTTTGCTTATTAATTTTGGTGCGTAGAACCCAAAACAATTCGTACTTTTTCGATTAGACCCCTTAATAAAAAGGTATGGACAAAAAACAAATTTCGAAAAAAAATTCAAAAGGCTGTAACTTTTGAACTAGTAGCTCAATCTTGGAACTGTTTGAAATTATGGATTCTACAGACCACATTCTATAAGAAAAGTTTTTTTCCTGGTCGATCTGAGACAATTTTTTCTTCGAGCCTCAAAAAAAGGCAGTGTATAACCTTCCTTTTTTACCAAAAATCTACTACACCAAAATTTTTCGGGAAAACACATTTTCTTATTAATTTTGGTGCGTAGAATCCAAAACAATTCGTACTTTTTCGATTAGACCTCTCAATAAAAAGTTATGGACAAAAAACAAATTTCGAAAAAAAATTCAAAAAGCTGTAACTTTTGAACTAGTAGCCCAATCTTGGAACTGTTTGAAATTATCGATTCTACAGGCCACATTCTATAAGAAATTTTTGTTTCCGGGTCGATCTGAGACAATTTTTTTTCCGCGCCTCAAAAAAAGGCAGTGTAACAACCTTCATTTTTTACCAAAAATCGACTGCACCAAAATTTCTCGAGAAAACACTTTTTCTTATTAATTTTGGTGCGTAGAATCCAAAACAATTCGTACTTTTTCGATTAGACCTCTCAATGCTCTAATCGTGCGAGAATAACTATCTGGCAAATTTTCCATTTTCCAGGAAACATGTCTGGTTAAGAGCTTTTAATGAGTATCAGGATGACAAGTGGAACAGGGGGAATATTTTTCTTTGATTTGTTGGCGCGTAAATTGTAGGCTCATAGGCTGTACTTGTATTTTTTCTGTAAAACCAGTGCTGGAACGCCGTTCCGGTGAGTTTCAACGCCCCAAAGTTTGGAGAAAACCAAACCTCCTGCGAGGAAGGTTGAAATTTAAGGAGTGAACTTATGGAAATATAAAATGAAAAGTTAAGGGGGTGAAAAATTATGGCATTAATTAGTGGTTCTTATAGGTACAAAAATTACCATAAGAAGGAATTTATCATTTTATGTAAATATTAGAGCTTAAGTACCTGTTGAAATGTAAGGGGTGGAAATCTAAATAAATAGTTAAGGGAGAATACGAGGTTGAGTAATATGGGATGTACAGAATTTTGAGTAGGTACGTATAGCGTATAAAAATTTACTATAAGAATGAATTTAACATTTTACGTAAAAACTAGACGTCAAAATGTTTAGGTATCAGTTTGAATGTATAAGGGGTGGACTCATGGAAATGCAAAAGAAAAGCCATGGAGGACATACGAATCTGAGTGGTAATTGTGTTTCAAGGAGTTTTAATGATTAATTCGCTGAAACTTGGTCGTTGGTTTTTGGAATTGAAACAGAGAACGAATTTTCTTTTAAATTTACCTTATGATAACGTGGGGGTTGTTCTTGATGATGAAAAAAATGTATGGTCCACGTTTTTACCCGAGAGAACAAATGTTAAAATTGAAGGGCAAGGACGAAGTACTGAGGAAATTAATGTATCATTCTGTAATAGTCGATTTTAAAGATTTTAGTGCAATACCATTCATTATCCTTTTGCCATCAATGAATAGAGCAGTAAATAATATACATAAGGAAGTGTACTATTCCAGTATTAGCTCAAAAATGAAGGATTCCTTCCGATGTATTTGATGATGATCCGTTTGTATAATAGTCAAATGAAGCATTCGTCGGAAGTGCACCCCAAATGTTTCAATCTCCAACTGGGAGGGATTAGTGCGCCTAATATTAGATTATTGTTGAGATCATTACCTAATCTTGTTCGCTAATATTCAATGAAGCACTTTGGCGTCAATCCCCAAATGTAACAATTGGGATTTCCTCGTGCTTGTAAAGACGGATGGAGATTGTGTTAATCCGGTTTCCCATTTGGGCGCCGTGCGGCAAGCGCAGAAAGGAAGGAGTTAAATAAATGCGCACCCTACAAAACAGTTGATAAATTACGAACTCTCTCGTAATTAAAGATAAGGGAAAAAGTGGAAGTCGTCCTTTTGCATTCAGCGTAAGAATTTAATTAGTAGTAGCGAAAAGTTGAAGGTGCAAGAAACGTTCGAGAGATAAATTTTTGCAATTTGAACTTCCTGGAGAATAATAAAGCATGGGATACGACATGTCTTAGTTTAGAATGCACGCAACTTTTCGACGACGAGATTTTATTTAGAAATGGCGCTTTTTTAATTGAATCTTCTCATGCTCCGAAGACATTTCCATCCATCGTCCATTTCAAATTAATTACCTAAAAAAGCGAACGTCAATTCAGAATTCCAGTCACAGGCGGCAAGTCGCGGTTCAATTGTTTGCCGTCAATTGTGTGTCCCCCCGCGCGCCTTCGAGCATATTCCCCCATTCTTCGAACGCCGAATAGTTGGCCTTGAACGAGTGCATTGCTATGCAGCCTCTTTTTGTTTTTTGGACGCCGTTTGGCAACGGTCAACACCCCGGCCAAGGTCTCAGACGAATGCAACTAACCTATCATAACCTAAACTAACCTTGCCCAACACCAGTTTGCTTGTGTGTCGCATTTTTACGCAACGGGTTTTTGCCCCCGTCGACAAGTTTATTTGGTCGCTCACGGAGTTTCGGTAGTTCATTAGAATCGCTAATGCGTGCAGGTGCATGACCTTTCCACCCCCCTTTCGCCGGCGTCGCTAAGTACACACGTGAAAATGTGGACGAAGATTGCTTTTTTCCTGGTTCACCTTGTATTTTCATTATCGGGAGCTTTAACCCCGAGGGCTTGTTCAAAGTTTTTATATCGAGGGCATTAACTTAAGATATCGTCCATTTTTTCGTTACTCTACGCTCCGAGATCCCCATTGTAATTAAATATGTGATGCGGCAAAATTTATTTATAAATCCCCTTATCTTTTCGTTTCATTGTTGCCGGTGCATTTAGGCATTTATTAATTAAAAAAATTATTGATTCGCTATTAAATTCCTTTTTTAATCGCCGCCCTCTTTTTCGCTTATCGATCATGGTTAACAGGTTGTATAATAAACTATAAACCGTCCATTGATTACGTCTATAATTAGATGGACGCGCGTAATAAAATTAAGAGATCAACAATAACATAAACGACTGTAAATAGCGCGCTCGACGTCACGGCGCGAAATTATCGCCTTGTTTCTGGCATTCATTGCGAGTTGCGGATTCGAGCAAATTGCGAACTATACTTTAACACTCAAAAACTTCTCGATTACATTTTTTAGGTCATGCAACCAGTGCCACTGTTTTTGAGGGCCCAAATTTCTTAATTAGTGGAATAATTAAAAGAATTCCACCCCACCGCGAACACCCTCATCGTTTGCACATTTAGGAGCACTTCCCTTTTTTTGTACACCAATGTAGACGAAGATATAAAACTCGCAAATTTAGGTGGTAAATCCATCATAGCTCCCCCAACATCGTACGAATTTCAGATGCCCTATTCGAAAGATTTTCGCCAACTTTCGCACTTTCCACCTAATTTACACTACAAGTACTTTAGTCTGGATTTCGGGTTATAGACATGGCAGAATTGCTTTCTCAATTCGTTCATTGCTGTTGTATAAACCTCTAAAGAGGTCCATGAAATTGTAGCACTAACATCGGAGATCGGAGTACGGATACAGTAGTTTTGTGCTTTTATGGTGTTTCTAAAGCTGCTCCCTGTAGAACTGTTAATTTTCCATTACTTTCCCAGTAGTCAAGTTTGGAAGGAATTCGTCAGTTATTCATGTTCTAAGTTACAAATCATATGAGAGATATTTTCCACTAGGAGTTGTAAAAAAATGCTCAACATTTACAATCCGTGTCACTTTTCTTTTCAACTACATATTGTATTGGAAATGGTTCAACCTGAGACTCAATTAAAATAAAATCATAAATAACTAGATTATTAAAATTTAAAAAATCCACTTTTGCTTCCATAATACAAAGAATTACTTTTTGAGAGGGTGTCAGGGTATTAGACAGGGTAGTAAACTTCTAATAAAAATATTTGTTTTGCGCAAGATATCTGCATAGGGAAGGGCAGAGGTATTGGGCATTCGTTTCCTGTTTCTGTTTCTAAACGTGTGAATAAATTTCTGTCAAACTAACACAAATAATTATTTTTTGAAGGGGTGTCCGTATCGGGAGAGAATAAGCATTCAATTTCCGCACCCCTAATATAATTATAATTTGTCTGATTTATGGGAATGGAAGAACATAGCACATGTGTAGCAATATTTGGTCTTAGACGATTTAAAATGTTAATTCCTTCATGGATTTACACCTACAAGTAAAAAAAATTGATTGTGGGGTTGAACTTCCTGTATGTCAAATATTTGGTTCCCTATTCGATTATATATAAAGGATCTATACTAGCAACCCATTAGTTGTCAGTTAAATTATAAATTAAATGCCATCCCATTTTAGAAATGCGTAATTTTTAAGCAAATTCTCTCATACTTACATAGCAGTACTCGATTTTGTTGTGGGTCATATATTTTTATTCCCTTGATCGATTCTGATTAAATGATGTACAAGCAACCCTCAAATTGCCAATTACATGTAAAATTCCACCCCGTTTTGGAAATTCGTAATTTTTATTAAAATTCGCTCTTACCTACTTAACAGTATTTAATTTCGGGGGTTGTAAATTTTGTTGTGGGCCAAATATTTCCATTTCCTTGATCGATTCTGATTAAATGATCTACAAGCAACCCTTAAATTGTCAATTGCAAGTAAAATCCCATCCCGTTTTGGAAGTTCGTAATTTATATGAAAATTCGCTCCTACCTACTTAGCAGTATTTAATTGCGGGGGTTGTAAATTTTGTTGTGGGCCAAATATTTATATTTCCTTGATCGATTCTGATTAAATGATGTACAATCAACCCTTAAATTGCCAATTACAAGTAAAATCCCACCCCGTTTTGGAAATTGGTAATTTATATGAAAATTCGCTCCTAACCTACTTAGCAGTACAGAATTGCGGGGGTTGTAAATTTTTTTGTGAGCCAAATATTTATATTCCCTTGATCGATTATGTTTAAGGGATCTGCAAGCAACCCTTAGATTGCCAATTACAAGTAAAATCCCACCCCGTTTTGGAAATTCGTAATTTTTATTAAAATTCGCTCTTACCTACTTAGCAGTATAGAATTGCGGGGGTTGTAAATTTTGTTGTGGGTTAAATATTTTTATTTCTTTGATCGATTATGATTAAATGATGTACAAGCAACCCTTAAATTGTCAATTACATCTAAAATTCCACCCCGTTTTGGAAATTCGTAATATTTATTAAAATTCGCTCTTACCTACTCAGCAGTACAGAATTGCGGGGGTTGTAAATTTGTTGTGGGTCAAATATTTCTATTTCCTTGATCGATTCTGATTAAATGATGTACAAGCAACCCTTAAATTGTCAGTTACATGTAAAATCCCACCCCGTTTTGGAAATTCGTAATATTTATTAAAATTTGCTCTTACCTACTTAGCAGTATAGAATTGCGGGGGTTGTAAATTTGTTGTGGGTCAAATATTTCTATTTCCTTGATCGATTCTGATTAAATGATGTACAAGCAACCCTTAAATTGTCAATTACATCTAAAATTCCACCCCGTTTTGGAAATTCGTAATATTTATTAAAATTTGCTCTTACCTACTTAGCAGTACAGAATTGCGGGGGTTGTAAATTTTGTTGTGGGTTAAATATTTTTATTTCTTTGATCGATTATGATTAAATGATGTACAAGCAACCCTTAAATTGTCAATTACATCTAAAATTCCACCCCGTTTTGGAAATTCGTAATATTTATTAAAATTCGCTCTTACCTACTCAGCAGTACAGAATTGCGGGGGTTGTAAATTTGTTGTGGGTCAAATATTTCTATTTCCTTGATCGATTCTGATTAAATGATGTACAAGCAACCCTTAAATTGTCAATTACATGTAAAATCCCACCCCGTTTTGGAAATTCGTAATTTTTATTAAAATTCGCTCTTACCTACTTAGCAGTAGAGAATTGCGGAGGTTGTAAATTTTGTTGTGAGCCAAATATTTATATTTCCTTGATCGATTATGTTTAAGGGATCTGCAAGCAACCCTTAGATTGCCAATTACAAGTAAAATCCCACCCCGCTTTGGAAATTCGTAATTTTTATTCAAATTCGCTCTTACCTACTTAGCAGTACAGAATTGCGGGGGTTGTAAATTTTGTTGTGAGCCAAATATTTATATTTCCTTGATCGATTATGTTTAAGGGATCTGCAAGCAACCCTTAGATTGCCAATTACAAGTAAAATCCCACCCCGTTTTGGAAATTCGTAATTTTTATTAAAATTCGCTCTTACCTACTTAGCAGTATAGAATTGCGGGGGTTGTAAATTTTGTTGTGGGTCAAATATTTCTATTTCCTTGATCGATTCTGATTAAATGATGTACAAGCAACCCTTAAATTGCTAATTACAAGTAAAATCCCATCCTGTTTTGGAAATTCGTAATTTTTAAGAAAATTCTCTCTTACCTACTTAGCAGTATTCAATTGCGGGGGTTGTAAATTTTGTTGAGGGTCAAATATTTATATTTCCTTGCTCGATTATGATTAAAGGTACTACAAGCAACCCTTAAAATGCTAATTACAAGTAACATCCCATCCCGTTTTGGAAATTCGTAGTTTTTATTAAAATTCGCTCTTACCTACTTAGCAGTACAGAATTGCGGGGGTTGTAAATTTTGTTGTGGGTCAAATATTTCTATTTCCTTGATCGATTCTGATTAAATGATGTACAAGCAACCCTTAAATTGCTAATTACAAGTAAATCCCATCCTGTTTTGGAAATTCGTAATTTTTATTAAAATTCGCTCTTACCTACTTAGCAGTACAGAATTGCGGGGGTTGTAAATTTTGTTGTGAGCCAAATATTTATTTCCTTGATCGATTATGATTAAGGGATCTGAAAGCAACCCCTAGATTGCCAATTACAAGTAAAATCCCACCCCGCTTTGGAAATTCGTAATTTTTATTCAAATTCGCTCTTACCTACTTAGCAGTACAGAATTGCGGGCGTTGTAAATTTTGTTGTGAGCCAAATATTTATATTTCCTTGATCGATTATGTTTAAGGGATCTGCAAGCAACCCTTAGATTGCCAATTACAAGTAAAATCCCACCCCGTTTTGGAAATTCGTAATTTTTATTAAAATTCGCTCTTACCTACTTAGCAGTATAGAATTGCGGGGGTTGTAAATTTTGTTGTGGGTCAAATATTTCTATTTCCTTGATCGATTCTGATTAAATGATGTACAAGCAACCCTTAAATTGTCAATTACATGTAAAATCCCACCCCGTTTTGGAAATTCGTAATTTTTATTAAAATTCGCTCTTACCTACTTAGCAGTATAGAATTGCGGGGGTTGTAAATTTTGTTGTGGGTCAAATATTTCTATTTCCTTGATCGATTCTGATTAAATGATGTACAAGCAACCCTTAAATTGCTAATTACAAGTAAAATCCCATCCTGTTTTGGAAATTCGTAATTTTTAAGAAAATTCTCTCTTACCTACTTAGCAGTATTCAATTGCGGGGGTTGTAAATTTTGTTGAGGGTCAAATATTTATATTTCCTTGCTCGATTATGATTAAAGGTACTACAAGCAACCCTTAAATTGGAACATCCCATCCCGTTTTAGAAATTCGTAATTTTTATTGAAATTCGCTCTTACCCACTTAGCAATATTCATTTGCGGGGGTTGTAAATTTTGTTGTGGGTGAAATATTTTTATTTCCTTGATCGATTCTGATTAAGGGATCCGCAAGTAACCCTTAGATTGCCAATTACAAGTAAAATCCCACCCCGTTATGGAAATTCGTAATTTATATGAAAATTCGCTCCTACCTACTTAGCAGTATATAATTGCGGGGGTTGTAAATTTTGTTGTGGGTCAAATATTTTTATTTCCTTGATGGATTATGATTAAATGATCTGAAGTAGATCATGAGCAGGTCTCATATCAAATAATATTCTTGTACCTACACCTACAGAAGTTACAAGCTGATTTGCTGGAATTTCTTGGAGTAGAGATTTGGTATTTAACCATAACCTCTTATCCCTCTTTATCCTTTTCATGCTTCAAGCGCTTCGAGCAATTCTACCTACAACTGATCAAATGGCGTCTCATTGAGCATCCCTTTAACGTAGTTCTAATTTCGCGTCGGTTCGACGCCCGTTTATAACCAAAACGTCGAAACCGGAGGGGAATAATTTCCATTGAGAATCGCAAAGTGTTGGATTACAGGCCGTAATCAATTTACGTACATCGACTTCTTGCAGCACGAAGCGACACAATACGTGTAAGTGAGAGGGTGATGGTGGATATGAGGGAGACGCACAGTGTAAGTAAATAAGGTATCATCATGAAGATGACGAATTTTTCCCGCCAGTTTTTGTTTGCGTGCGTGGTCTTTGCGTGTAACGTACTCACAAAACATACACATATGGGCCCCGGGTGAACGACCTACTCTATCGACTGCAGCTTGGGATAGGACAGGGGCACCGAAACTCACTACACACTCAATATACGGCTCAATACATTGCGTGTTGCTCGCATGCGTTGCGTATTGGCCTACACAAAATAACCCCGTTTCTCTTGCCTCGTGCGTTTCGCTCGACGAAAACTCCCGCCTTCCGGTCAGTCAACGTAAGGGAACAATTCGAAGAAAAAGAGGTTTAAAAGTAACTCTCATTATTACTACGTGGATGTATTACATGGCCAGGTGGGGGAGGCTAATGCAAACAACTTGATGATCGTTGAAAATATTGGCGCTTTACGTGATTTCTCCCTATTTATAGCTCGTTAGGCGCACTTGTTATTTTTGTACTACTCGCTTATTATTTCGTAGTACTACGAACAAAGTTCGAAAATTTTCAATGACTGCCTACGCAAAATAGGAAGATGCCAACTCCGCGAGTGTTCTAAACTTACCCCTCACCCTCTCATTTTGTCGCATTGATGGCAACACTTTTTTCGAAAAAAGATAGCTTCGGTCAAAGGGTATTTTTGTCCTAAATTCCGAAAACTTTATTACCGGCCTAATACTTAAGTATAATCCTCACTTATATCGACTTATATCTCGGGATTAAGTATATAATCCTCACTTACATCTTGAGATTAATTAGTATAATCCCGACTTATATCTCGGGATTAAGTATAATCCTCACTTACATCTTGGGATTAAGTATAATCCCGACTTATATCTCGGGATTAAGTATAATCCTCACTTACATCTTGGGATTAAGTATAATCCCGACTTATATCTCGGGATTAAGTATAATCCTCACTTACATCTCGAGATTACGTATAATCCCGACTTATATCTCAGGATTAAGTATAATCCTCACTTACATCTTGGGATTAAGTATAATCCTGACTTATATCTCGGGATTAAATATAATCCTCACTTACATTTCGATATGGTTATTATATAAAAAACTTAGAGGGGAAAAAATTGATAAAATAATTAGAAATTTATTTCATATTCAAATGTCATTTTTCGGAAAAAATCACTCATTGGGAAATCATTCAAAAATGTAAGATAATCAAATGTACCAACTCGAAGCCTAAGAAGTGAATTTGATGAACTTGTCCACTACACGCAATATGATGTACTTAAATGTAAAATTAAATTAAATTAAATCTTGTTTGAAACTTGAAATACAATTAACTAGTTTAGATATGGAATAACCTATGAGTGAAAAATAAGCGTAGGATAGGGAATAGAATAACTCATAGGTAATCGAATGGTGCTTTACGTAAAAGGACACTATTAGGCTGACTTATTTAACTTTTAATGTGTGTCGTACATATGGATTAAAAAGAAATTTTAATTTTGAGGTTGGTATTTGAATTCCTGACTTACATTAGAATTTTAAGAAGGTAAATTACCTTGAAATTCAAGGCAACAATTGGTTTCGATGAAAAAATTGGAAAAACAACTTGAATCATCCCGCCATATATATACCTTTGTAACGAAGAAAATTTTTGACGCTCGACTAACTCGAATGGAATTAAAATGTGGAAAAATGCGCTATTTTTTATTATACCTGCAGGCATTACGAAAACATTATATCTACCACAAAGCAAGTACATAGATTTTTTTTGAATATTTGCGCCTTCAAGTCGATTATTCCAGAACAGCGAGCTCTCGCATAGATAATTGCACTATTTTAAAGCTGTAGAGCCTATTTTTAGGTCTAATTGAACAATTAACCAACGCATTAAAAATTCGATATCGGCGACCCACGCGTTTTTCTAAACAAGTAAACGAGCGAATAATCGAACGACGAGAAAGGATTTGGCTTAATAGTTAGATATATATCAAGGAGAAATTCCTTGAGAGGATTGAGTGAAAAGGTTATAAAAAATTTCGATTTATGTGTAAAACTCGCGTACATTCTAAATTGGGTAATTCGCGTACAATGTGTAGGAGCACCGTTTTGCGCGAACTTTTTTTCGTGTGCCTCCCGCCCGCGTGTACCAGAAGTGGAGAAAGCTATTGTGTTCGATCGCCAATAAGTAAATAAGCGAGCGAGACTGGGAAAAGTGTTAACAAAGTGCAAATACAACCTGAAAGTGAATCTAAAGCGTACTTAATAATGTATTCCTCAAATAAGGTGCGATTACGCACTGCCTGTCTACTAGATCGTAAATGCCGCTACTATAATAGTAATACATATGTACTTTCGCTTATGTAATGTACTTGTACACAGTAGCGACGATGTCTTATTAATAACGCATGACAGTTATTGTTATTATTTACAGTGCAACGTTGCCAAAACCATTCTTCTTGTCCTTCTGACTCCTGGACTTGAATAAAAAATGCCAATAAGTTGTTGTCGAACAAGTAAGCGAAGGGGTATTTCGCCGTAACGCATTTTCTTTTGAATCTTTTATTAAGGATCTACCACAAATCAATACAAAGTAGATTTTTTAGTGTAAGCTAGGTCTTGTGACTATTCAATCATATGGCTGAGGTATGGGTACTAAATTGTTTTCAACTTTTTGAGTCACGTAAAACTCCAAACCTCTTTTACACAACCAGAAATTTTAAAATATAATAATAATAATTACTTTATTGGACCATATTTACAAGAAAAGAAAATATATTTCATATAATGAAGAAAAGTTCCGCTCCTGCTCTTCCACCCAACGTTGTACCGTTGTACATACGAATTTTATGTGATTTTTCTTTCGATGTCTTTTTTTGTGATAGTTTATACTATCAATCACAAATATCAGGCCAAGATACTGATGTAAATACAGAGCAAGTTTACCTATAATTAAGTACACAATTGCGTTTAAAAACTAAGTGATTGAATCTAAAAAATTGTAGCACCAATTTGAGGGAAACGTACGAAATAAGTAAAACAATCCTCCTTATTTCTCTAGTTCCGTCAGATTTCGTCGAAATCCCTTCCGGTTTAAAATCGCCCTTGTTTTGACTAAATTTCATGATATTTCCCAGTAAACATCACAAAATTCCCTCTTATTTCTTCAGAATTTGCTCATCACAAACATGTCTCCTTATTACTTCCATCAAAATTTCCTACGGATTTCGCAATTAGGTGATTTACCTCGAAAATAGACATTCTCATGGAATTTTTACCGAAAAAGAGGCCCTTTTCACTACTTTTCCACAAACGCTTTTAGATTACCAATTTATGTTTGGATTTTTATTTATTATTATTCTCCCAAAAGTTGCTCTTTATTTCCACAAAATCTGCTTGTGTTTCTCAAGCCTCTAAAATTTCATTTTATATTCTTCTATTTCACGAGAATTTTCCCATTCCCTCAAAATTTGCGCATTAAATATTCAATGGGGAAATTCTGGTTCATCGCATATTTAGCTACGGGAAAATAAATGGAAAGTTATGTAGCAAATATGCGGAATTAACTGGGCATAAGAAGAAATGAGGAAATTTGGTTGTACCTGAAATATTGTTATTTTTTTGACTACATGCAAACCCGCAATTCCTACTCACAAGTAAAAAGCCCTACCCATTTTGAAATTGCATAATTTTAAAGAAAATTCGCCCTTACCTACTTAGCAGTATTCAGGGTTGTAAATTTTGTTGTGGGCCAAATGTTTTTATTTCCTTTATCGATTCTAATTAAAGGATGTACAAGTAACCCTTAAATTGCCAATTGCAAAAGAAATCCCATCCTGTTTTGGAAATTCGAAATTTTTAAGAAAATTCGCTCTTATTTACGTAACAGTATTCAATTACGGGGATGTAAATTTTGTTGAGGGTCAAATATTTTTATTTCCTTGATGGACTCTGATTAAAGGATGTACAAGCAACCCCTAAATTGCCAATTGCAAGAGAAATCCCATCCCGTTTTGGAAATTCGAAATTTTTAAGAAAATTTGCTCTTATTTACTTAGCAGTATTCAATTACGGGGGTTGTAAATTTTGTTGTGGGTCAAATACTTTTATATCCTTGCTCGATTATGATTAAAGGATCTACAACCAAACCTTAAATTGCCAATTACAAGTAAAATCCCACCCCGTTTTGGAAATTCGTAAGTTTTATTAAAATTCGCTCTTACCTACTTAGCAGTATTCAATTGCGGGGGTTGTAAATTTTGTTGTGGGTCAAATATTTTTATTTCCTTGCTCGATTGTGATTAAAGGATCTACAACCAACCCTTAAATTGTAAATTACAAGTAAAATCCCACCCCGTTTTGGAAATTCGTAATTTTTATGGAAATTCGTTTTTACCTTTAGCAGTATTCAATTGCGGGGGTTGTAAATTTTGTTGTGGGTCAAATACTTTTATTCCCTTGCTCGATTATGATTAAAGGATCTACAGCCAACCCTTAAATTGCCAATTACAAGTAAAATCCCACCCCGTTTTGGAAATTCGTAATTTTTAAGAAAATTCGCTCTTGCGGTAGCAGTAGTCAGTTACGGGGGTTGTACATTTTGTTGAGGGTCAAATATTTTTATTTCCTTGCTCGATTATGATTAAAGGATCTACAACCAAACCTTAAATTGCCAATTACAAGTAAAATCCCACCCCGTTTTGGAAATTCGTAAGTTTTATTAAAATTCGCTCTTACCTACTTAGCAGTATTCAATTGCGGGGGTTGTAAATTTTGTTGTGGGTCAAATATTTTTATTTCCTTGCTCGATTGTGATTAAAGGATCTACAACCAACCCTTAAATTGTAAATTACAAGTAAAATTCCACCCCGTTTTAGAAATTCGTAATTTTTATGGAAATTCGCTTTTACCTTTAGCAGTATTCAATTGCGGGGGTTGTAAATTTTGTTGTGGGTCAAATACTTTTATTTCCTTCCTCGATTATGATTAAAGGATCTACAACCAACCCTTAAATTGCCAATTACAAGTAAAATCCCACCCCGTTTTGGAAATTAGTAATTTTTATTAAAAATCGCTCTTATACCTACTTAGCAGTATTCAATTGCGGGGGTTGTAAATTTTGTTGTGGGTCAAATACTTTTATTTCCTTCCTCGATTATGATTAAAGGATCTACAACCAACCCTTAAATTGCCAATTACAAGTAAAATCCCACCCCGTTATGGAAATTAGTAATTTTTATTAAAATTCGCTCTTACCTACTTAACAGTATTCAATTTCGGGGGTTGTAAATTTTGTTGTTGGTCAAATATTTTTATTTCCTTTAATGATTCTAATTAGAGGATGTACAAGTAACCCTTAAATTGCCAATTGCAAAAGAAATCCCATCCTGTTTTGGAAATTCGAAATTTTTAAGAAAATTCGCCCTTATTTACGTAGCAGTATTCAATTACGGGGGTTGTAAATTTTGTTGTGGGTCAAATATTTATATTTCCTTGTTCGATTATGATTAAAGGATCTACAAGCAACCCTTAAAATGCCAATTACAAGAGAAATCCCATCCCGTTTTGGAAATTCCTAATAACCAAGGTACAATATTTGATTTCGGGGGTTGTAAATTTCATTGTAGGTGAAATATTGTTATTTCTTTGCTGGTTTATGCTTAATTGATCTACATGCAACCCCCAATTCCTACTTAAGTAAAAGCCCATCCCGTTGTTAAATTGCGTAATTTTTAAGAAAATTCGCCCTTACCAAGCGTATTAGTATTCGATTTCGGGGGTTGTTAATTTGATTGCACATGAACCATTTTTATTTCGTTGATATATTATGCTTAAATGATCTCCATGCAACCCCCCAATTGCATAAGTATAATCCTTTCCCGTTTTGAAATTTTGTAATTTTTAAGAAAAACAAATTAGCAATGTAGAATGATAGAGGAGATTTCTATGGAAATAGGCGAAAATGTTGTAAAGATGAAATTCTGAATAAATAAGAGGCACGCGAGGCAGGCGAATTATGCGGAAATATAAAGTAACGTAGACCAAATGCGGGTAATGTTGAGGCGAAGGGGGTTGTCTAAAATACTAAAAGAAGCTCTCAGCAATATCGAGAGAACAGTTAAATTATAAGAAAATTAAAAAAATTGCTGTTGCTTATATCTGCATATGCATACACTCATACTCGTACTAGAAGAGCTTGAGCAAACGAAAAGAAATTCTGAGGAAACACAAGGAAATTCGGGGACAGGAAAATTGATAGATAACATTTTTACTTATTTCAAAGAGAAACTGTTAAAGTTTAAGGAAATGCAAAATACTTTGGGGAAATTAACGGAAATAGAGGCAAGGAAAAAAATGAATTATTACTTATTCCTCGACATTGGTTCAATAAATATATTCTATTTTTTTTTGAGTAATGTAAAATAGCTATAGATTTACTCCGTGTAAAAGTGGTCATTGTTTAATTTTAAAATATACCCGTCACATTTTTTGATCAAAATACACGCGGTAATAAAAAATGCATTAAATTTCTCTCTTGGATATCGAGCCTTTGGTCGTAATGCAAAGGGAATTGATGCGTATATAACGATTTTGACATCTTTGGTCAAGAAATTCCCAACACATCACGCATCTTATAAGAATCAATAATGACGACGTACTGTTGTACATTGCTTTGGAAAATGATTTTTAATGTGGGAAAATTTAATCATATGCTGCATTGTATTGCAATGAATTTGCGCAAACTTGGCGCCATTAATATTCATAAAAGGTTTACTATTTTACGTTATTTTTCGCATTAGGTACTTGTACAGTTGTACCTTGTTGCATTTCATTTCTAACTTTGTTTGCAAATTTTCCTGAATTTTTCAGGAAAGCAATTAAGTAATTCGGATTAGGCACCTGTATTTACGCTTTATAAATCTTGGAAAACTTATTCGTAGTCTTGGACGTCTTGTTAGAAATCTTGCTGGGAATTGGGATAGATATACATTTTTGTTTAATGCAGTTCTACTCAAAAGTTATTATTCAAACAAACCGACACGGATAAAATACCTCGTCCTTCGGAACCGCGATTTTATCATGCCGCCTGTTTCGTAATTATTACTAAATAGCCATTTTTCATGTAATTACAGATGCATCGATAAAACAGTAGGTAACTACTGGTGCACTCGAAAATTCTATATTGTGCGAATGGCCTTACATTGTCAAATCTATAACAATCTAAAACTGATTAGATGCCGATCGATATTGAAACGTCAAAGGCGTAAATGATTGATGCCTGACCAGAACAATAACTATTTACTTAAAGCGTTACTTGCACCGAAATGAAGTGCTTTGCAATCCAAATTTTCTACGTAGTTCGATAAATGGCGTCAGAAAACACTTACGCAAATTCTAAGCGATCACATAAGCGGACGTGTTTAAGGGTGCTTAAGAATGTTTCAGAGTATTGTAACGTATTTTTTTACAATTAATTACCAATAAATTCAATGGATTAATACAGTTAATTTATCACTCACAAAACACGAGCGCATCGATGTTGGAACTCCTGAAGCACAATTCGATTTGCTTATATAGCAAGCGTCCATATTTCTCGAAGGTTCTCGAACGTTCCCGAATATTTTAGAATGTTCTCGAATAAACACACATATTTCCCGGAAAGAATTGCCCAATTATAGACGCCGATGACTAATCTTTCATGTCTCCTAATTGTCGATCGGGATTCGATACATTATTAAAGCATTTAAACGCCTTTAGGAGCGACCAAGAGTTTTCAAAAGTTTGTAAGAGCTGCAAAGAACTTTCCAAAGCTTTTAAAGACCTACTAAGTTTATTATACTATGACAATGCAAGGACATTCTAGAGTTTCCTACAGTGTTCTATAGCCTTTTAGAATCTTTAATAGCATTTAATAAAATTAAGAACTTTCGGGCGGCTCTAAGAGCCCTCAAAAGGCCGGTAGTCTATAAAAGTGTCATTAACAAATCTCGAATTACTACACGGGCGCAAACAATGATAATCTATAGCGCGTTCGCACCTCCAGATGCGCGTTTCGAGTCGGGATTGGGTGGTTTTTTTTTGCGCCTTCGTGTCGAGTTTCACACTTGTCAAATAACTTTAGTATATGCAGGCTGATTCAAATTCGAGGGGATCGCATTAAGTAATATTACTTTAAAGAGTTGCTCTAAATTCATACCCCCAGATTACTATATCCGTTTGGCGGTGCATTTTTCAGTGGAACTCATATAATTTCAGTTTATTATGCCATGACAAAAGGCGGAGAATTGTCATATTACGGTAAGAGTTTGCAAGTTTCCCGAGGGTACAAAGAAGCAAATGTTACCTACAATATTATAGTGCAAGTGGTGTAGACTTTGGTATTAACGGTTAGTGTTTTTAAGTTGGGCTAAATTATGTAGGTATATACACATGTTTTCATGTTGAAATTGACGTCAGTCACTTGCATGTAAAAACTACATAAGAAATTAGATCCTGTTTAAAATGGATTTAAAATCCCTGGCCAATTTAATTACTAATTCATTTAAGAAGTTTTATTCTAATTTTTTACAATTTTGAAAATCTGTGTACCTAATGTAAAAGTTAGGTATTAGATATGAAAACTAGAGCAATTTAACAATTAGAACTATAGAAAGCAACTCGTGAAAGTAATAATATTAAATTAAAATGTTAAAAAAACAAATAAAGCTTTAAAAAATGCTGACAGCAAAAACAAAATGTCCCCTCACCATCTTGTAGTAGTAAATTTCGTCGGGGATTAGAACGAATTAGAATGCGTTTCGGTGGGGACTAATACTGGTTCTCATTTAAAATTTAGGCATCCGCCCACATAATGGTTCCAAACTTGTTTGGCGCCCGGGCACAATTTGACAAACACTCATCGTTGTTCGCAAATAGAAGATGGCCATTTGAAAAAAATCGAACCGCCCACACTTCCTTGAATATTAATGTCTAAAATTTTTTTGTTCGTGTAGTATTAGTGTTTAATGGCGTTTTGTTTCTACTACATATTTTTTTGTTAATTAATTTTATGATTAATTTGACCTTACTATTCGTTTTAATTTATTTTCAACAAATGTAAATGCAGTAAGATAGATGCAAATTTTTTATCAAACAATGTACGTAAATTTTAATTGTTTTCTTCATTTTACTACGTTTCGCTGGGTCAATTTCAGAGTCGCACGAGTTGAATATATCACATTTTTCACCACCTTTGAATTGAAATGAGCGCCAAATCGCGTAGAAAGTGCGAAGAAATGGGCTCCATAATTGCTTGTCGAGCATATTTGATAAAGGGTTTTCCTTTTTCCTGCAAACTGGAAAATTTCTCCGTTAGGTAGGTATTCCCACACGGTTAGGGCGTTGTGCGCGGGTGCACCATCCTGTTGAATCCAACATAGTTGTATTCGTAATAAAAAATGTTACTAAATGCAGTATGTACTTACTAACTAAACGTTGCAAATCTCTCAACGCTTCCTTTTAGGGCTCAAAAAGTGTCAATGAGAAAGTGTGTTCTATGTTTTCTGCTGTTCAAATAACATCAGAAATAAAATCGTCACCTTTCGGTTTTTCTGGTATATCTTTGGAAGTGATCGGAATTTTGGGGTTTTATTTACAGCATATTCGTACTTTCTCTGGTTCCCGAGATCCCCATGATAGACATCCTTATCTTGATGCACACAGTGTAGCAAGGAATACAAAACAGTCAAGGAAATAAGCGGAAACTCTGAGGAAATACGAAGAAATACTATTTTTGAATAGTGTTACTTATTTCGTATTCGTATAAAGGTTGCACTTTGGGTCAAATGAGGGGCAAAGTGTCAATCTTCTGACTTGTGGTTGTGTCTTATGTGGGGCGGCCTTTTTCATTCAAATTTGTACTACATAGTCATATAAAAAGTGTTAAAAAAATTATGGTTACCTCATACTTCCTATTTGAGTCACCCCCTGGGCAACATTTTTGATGCAAAGCAAGCTTTAAAAACAGGCTTTCAAGATTTTGAAAAAAAAACGCTGCTATATGTCGATTGTTAGTCTCGCTTTATTTTACAAAATTTACATAATACTTTTTGGGACTTGGGGAGCAAATCGTCAAAAAAAAAATTGAGGCAACAAGAGTAACCTCTGTGGTAATATGGGGAAAACAATCTATATTTTATACACATATTTAAGGCAATCTAAGAAACTTTGGGGAATTTAAAGTGTTTCGTATTTGGTATACATTTATTCTTTTAATTTCGCCCATTTATTCCTGTTTTCTACATTCATATTCGAAGGAGAAAAAGTTACCTATTGGTTAACGTCGAGAGACATGCGCCACATTTTAACTGACCACTGTACCCTTTTTATTGCATTTCCACAAACGCTTATAAATAAATTGCTTTAAATTATTCAAAATAAGTAATAATATTACCTACCCCAGTACCATACAGTTTCACTAAAATGTTCTTATAATTCCACGAGCATTTCCCAAGCCCTTCAAAATTATTCCCAATGATTCTCCCACCATCGTGTCAAATTCTTCATAATTTCTTAATCCTCCCAAAATTTCCCTTATTCCCTTTTCTCCTCCACTTTTCTTTTAATTTCCTATTGAAGGGACAATGATTAAACTTTGTCACATTGTAACTGAAAAATGTGCTCCCTTCATTGCCCTTCTACAAACACTTACCTTCAATTTTTATTCGATAAAAGTAACAGTATTACCCTAAAACGCCCTCCTTCTTTCTTCAAAATATCCTTACGTTTCTCATCCCCTAAAATGCCCTTTTAAAGTTTTCTACATGCCACAAGAATTTCCTCATCCTTCCTCATATTTCGCACATTTCATTACAGTTTCCACACATGTTTTTCATAATTGTTTATGAGAAGGGTAACCCTTTCCCCATGATCATGCTCGAGACGTTATTGGTCACAATGTAGTTGAAATGACCAATAAATGTTTCTTTCTTTATTTAAAAAATGTTGCAATTTCTGTAATTTAAATTTTCTTATAGGTTCTCTTTACTACAACATTTCCTTGTGGTGTTCCTTTGAAGTGCATTAAGGTTTCCTCAATTTTTTCTTATGGCTCCATAGTTCTTGAAATTTGTTTCTAATTTCGCACACTTTTCCCATCACGTCTTGTTAATCTTCTACTTATATGTGACTTTGAACGACATATATTTCACTACCTAAAAATGGCACAATTTTAATTGATTTTCCCAAACGTTTTCTAGTTTGCCTTAAATTACAACAATTTTTTTACGAAATATGTAACAGTAACCGTAGTTTCTTTTTAAAATTTTCTAATATTTTACGAAAATTTCTTCGCTCCCCAAAGATTTTTTATTTTTTTTTAATTTTCTTACAATTTTGCTATTCTAGCGATATTACTGACAGTTACTTTTGATATTTTAGACAACCCCCTTCGACTCAAAAATGTCCCTGATTTGGTCTACGCTATTTTACATTATTCAATAATTCTCCCATCAGAATTTCATCATCTTTCCAACATTTTCCCTAGAAATCTCCTATATTCTTCTAATTTTGCTCATTTATCTGTATTTCCTATACATTTCCCATTGAATAACAGGTTGAGAGGTTGACCATGTCATATTTTAACCGACAAAGATGTCCTGCCTTTTTAGAAACTTTATAAATTGCCTCCAATTTTCCCAATTCATTTTCCATTATACCTTCGATAGGTTGATTATGTTCTTTTTATTTTTCCAAAGCGTCTTACTTGGCAGAACTTCTGTCTACTTTCTAAATCTTTCACTTATTTCTCCAATCTCATAAATTGCCTCTTGACTTCTCAGAATCCCTCAACCTCTTTCCCAATTTTGTCCATTTCATGTCCCGCCTCGAAGGCAATACATTATAGGTGGCGTGTTTTCTAAAGAATCTTCCTTTCTATTATTACCCTATTCTTTGCATTACTTGCATAGACAGTAATGAAGAAAATGTCAAAAATAAGTAGGAAAGACGGCCAAACATTGTGACCAAACACGAGAAAAGTTTGGGAGAATAAAATACTGGAAAGCTGAAAAAATTCTGAGGAAATAAGCTGCAATTTTGAGGAAATGGGAAAATTCTCGTAAAATACTCGAAAATTTTAACAGGAAATTTTGAGCGACTATGATTTTTGAAGAAATAAGAGAAGATCTGTGCAGTGAAGTAAATACCAGACAAATGTCTTTGCAGAAATGAAATCATATGGTGTTGGTGACTTCTCAGGTATAATGGAAAGGCCGGAATGGGATCTGAATCATCATCAATAGATATTTTACAGGAGAACAGGAGAAATGTTTTTTATTTTCCAGGAAATTTGTCCGATAGGTATCCTTGCACGATTGGGGCGTTGTGCGCGGTTGCACCATCTTGTTGAAACCAACAGTTTCCAACTCTTGGTTTTTTTTTGTATACCGTATCTCATTGTATTCGTAATAAAAAATTCTATTCAAAACAGTGTGTACTTTTTTACAAGCCATATAATAAATAAAGTTGATGATCAGAAAAATTAAAAACACGAAAAAAGCATAATAATAATTGTTTAATTGCGCAACTTTTCCCTAATTTGACCATGGTTTCGGAGATCCTCATGATAAGACATCCTTACCTTGGACACAGTGTATATTATTTTGTTTAGTTGTTTACACGGCAATATTCATACATAACTGTACGACAATAAATGTAGCTAGGAACGTTTGGGGGTGAAAAGGGGGTCGACAATATTTTTATCTAAATGCTGACAGCTGAGAATCCGGAAAAATCAGGGGAAAAATCGATTGCTAGGTAGGTCGTTTTACTGTATGTAGATACATGCTTTGAAAGAGATAACAAAGGAAGGTAAAATTCATTAATTTTATATTGCTTTTTTCGACTTTTTTCTGTTCAGGAAATTTTATGCATTTTAGAGTAATTCGGCATATTACAATTTTACTTGGGGCGAGGAGAATAAATGCTCATTAACTCGCTTTCTAAATCGGTAGGTGCTTTTGAAATGTTTCTTTCTTATCAAACCTGTGAATTATAGGTATAAGATTGTTTATAGTTTGGCAATATTCGACTACCTTGTTTAGAAGATTTTAGGGTACCTATTTTGTCATGAAACAAACAAAATTCGTGTTCCACTCGATCTTATGGTAAACTCAACTACGAGTAGTACTAAAGTTCATTAGATCGAACAAAAGGGGTGATTTTCCAACATTACCGCGACTCAATAACACATTATGTATACGTCTTCTTTTTATGTCAATTATCGAAATCGCGGTGCAAGGTCCAGCAATGTCAATGTAGAGGTGAAAATGATATGTTCAGCACAATATTAGTTAGTTACATTCTTGTCCCAAAAAAAGCGCCCCAAAACTATCGCGATTACTCATTCCCCCCGTGATTGCAAGTAACTCTAGTCGATATATGATGCACGTTATACCAACATCAGGAAACTGGTTTAGTTTGCAAACAAAATAAATTTTAAAACCTTGGATAGTAATCGTAATCGATTACATGTTTAAATAACTACGTAAAGCTACTTTATATATTGACAATCCGCGGCTATAATTTAGTGACTATAAATTGAAAAACGTTCAGCGTTGCCGCATTTTTATATTTCCAACGCTCGCTGTATGTGAAAATTATACTTCAAACGAATTTATTTTCTTTTTTTTTTAATTGGATGAAACGCACTACGCAACTATCTTAATGCGAGTGTAATGCGTGGATGAATAATAGGGGGAGCGAAAAGGATCAAGTTGTCTTTTCTTTTTTGTGTACATAAAAAATTCTTACCTTCTTAGAAATTGTGTAGAATACCTGAATTATACAGATTGCCGGTAACAGATACATTAATGTAGCGAATATTCCAAAAATCCCGATGGACATCGAGGCGCCATGACAGATTAGTTATCGGAGGCGAATGTGACGCATTTCTTCCGGGAGAAATGGCGTGTTCATTCTAGGTAGAACATTCTAGAACAATTTTCGTTTACTTTATAAGCAAATATTAAAGTATTTCAGTTCAGTTTCAACTTCGACGCGGTTGTGTTACCTATGTGATAAATTGTATTTTAAATTAATCTATAGTAAGACTGTTATAAATTTATTGTTAATTTTTTGCAATAAATAAAACCACGGAATTAAATTTACTTTATACTGGTGTCAGAAGTAGGATTATGTTTAAGTGAACAATCAGTGAAAGTAGTAACCACAAAGTTGGAGAAACTTCTGCAATTAATGCAAGAGACGAAGAGACGAAAACCAGTCAAGATGAAACTAGAAACTCGACAAGCTGAAATGACATCCGGTCAACAGAAGCTGGTAAACAAGCCACGGAAGCTAAAATGGAAGCAGATCAGCACGAAATAAGAGATATGATGATTGAAGATGATATATAGAGCGTCTAAAATGAGATACAATTATATATTTATATAATATAGGTTTATTTTATGTGTTTTTCTGATTGTGTTTCTCAGGTTGTGGACGCATAAAAGATACACATATTGTAACGCAAATTTAATTACGTGGTTTTATTTACTTCCAGTTAACTAACAATACATTTATAACAGTAATTATTATTTATCACTTATAATTTATAACATGACACAATCGTATTGAGGTTGGAACTGAACTCGGATCACAATTCAATGTGCTTATATAACATGAATGTTCTTAATTGTCCAAGGACGCTTCAGAACACGCCATATTTCCATGAAAGATTTCGTCACATCCGCTTTGGTTTTTTATCGTTGATGACTAATCTTTCATGGCACCTCGATGTCTATTGGAATTTGTCGAATATTCGCTACAATATATTATTGTATAAGCGTATTTGAGTTCAGTTCCTTCATCGATGGGTTCTTGTTATGTTATAAATTGTAACTATCGTTATAAATTAATCTATTTATAATGAATTTATAATTATATAGTTAGGTACATTATTCTTTACTTGATGGATTATGTTCCAAGGGTCTACAAACAATCTTGGAATTATTTCTTTTAATGGCTCCCTTCTCGCTTTGAAATTCTTTATATATTTTTCTTTCCTTGATCGATTTTGTTAGAAGGATCTATAAGAAATCCTGCAATTACCGCTTACAAGTAAAATCCTTATCAGCTTTTCAAATTCATACTCTTGAAGAGAATTAATTCTTCCCTACGTAGCAATATTCGATTCCGGAGGCTGTAGATTTATGCAGCATCAAATATTTTGATTTCCTAGGTCGATTATGCTTGAAGGAAAGACCAGTAACCATACAATTGCCACTTATAGGTCAAATTCCTACTAATTTTGACAATTCGCAAATTTAAACCTTCGTTGGTTCTGGGGTTGTAAATTTTGTCGGTCATCAAATATTTTTATTTTCTTGGTCGATTATATTTAATGGATCTACAAGTTACCCTCCAATTGCCGCATCTAAAGCTATCTTGAAATTTCGTGATTTTCAAGAAAATTGGCTGTCGCAGAATTTTTAGGCTTTATGATTTAGATTTCCAAACTCAGACTCGAGTAGTGCTCAGTAAATTTTTGTATTTGGTAACTTTTTTGAAAATACTTGATTTATTTATCTGGAGAAATGACTACAAGCTTATCTGGAGAGAGTGTTAATCAGTAAAATTATCTGAAAGCATTTTAATCCTGTATAAGTTTCCAAGACTTTTATGTTCCGATAATTTTTGGAAAAGCTCATCGTTCATGATTTAGATATAATTTCCTTTTTCTAACGATGTACTTTTGTGTCCTTGCCAACACGGATTTTTTCGATACGCTACTGATGTGTGTTTTCTATACTCTTATGCAATCCGCACTCATTAAATTTAATGACGCAAAATCCTAACATTAACTAATTTTTTCATGAAAAATAGGTTACAGTTCATCGGAAATTTGCATACAAAAAGGTAATTGATTAAAACGTTTTGAGCTAGAAAAAAATGCAAGGTCAAAAATCAACATAAAATGGGTACTTATATCGCACGTGGCCATAACGGACCTTTAGGTATTAATGGCATTCGGTTTCGCAAATCGCAGTCTTGGAGTGTTTGATGCAACCGAAATGGAAATTTTATTAGTTTATCTTAGTAATACAAGATAAAATTAAGGCCAAGAGTAGTTCATGTTTGTCACTTTGCCTTTACGATACAAAATACAAAAAAATCTAAGAATATTATTAAAATTATCGAAGGACTTTATAATTATTTTTACTTAATTAACCATTAGATTTATGCAATTTATTTATGCAAACGCATTAATTTTTTAATTAGCAGAGTATAAACTTACATTTTGTGCAACGAAATAAACAGGTTTCATTTTATTCAGGTGACTGTCAAGTGTATTAAATAATTATCGACATTTAAATATTTCAATGACATGGAATCAATTTGCATTCCATAAGTCCAATTCTTACAATGCTGGATAATAAAATGATGGGGGCCTCTTAATTACAACACGATCGTTCGAGCAGCATCTGCGAGCTGAGCGAAAAATCGGCCATAATTACCTGTATCAAAGTTTACATAATTACGTTTTTTTCACTTATAATTTTCAAGGTAAAATTGCATATTTGTAAGGATAAAGGTTAGAGTTAGAACGACCTTATTTCAAATAGCAGGTATGCGTCGAGTCGAAATCAAAGTCTCTTTGTTAGCGAAACTGCGTTTCACATTTCTAATGCAATAACCGGTTTATTGAATTATATTTTAGCCTAAAAAACAAGCAGCCGATACAAAATGGCTTCCATATTAATTTAATACTCTTTTGTTGGCTCATTCTCGCATTTGCATTTCCTATTGAATAATCGTCTACCTATTATTTCACACGCGAGATTAAAATTTTGTCCTCGTTTCGAAATTTGTTCGAAAATCCCATTCAAATGGAAGGGGAGAGAATTTCTTTCAAATAACAAGTAAATTGCCAAGGGTTCGGATTCAGAAAACTGAGTTTTTTTAAAATTTCTCTCCATAAAGTATAAGACCCCACATAATCAAATCTCAGTAAAAAAAAAATTGTACGTGCTCTAACTTTCAAATTTGGAGCAAATTTACTGTCACCATACGCCTAAATTGAACATATTTCGGAAGTTATAGCAAATCTACCCCTCTACAGACGCGTTTTGTTATACAAGCAAGAGAGATCCATTACTTCGAGGATACGTGTATGCTTTACCAAATAAATGAAGCCCACTTTCGTTTTCTGCTTCAAAAGTTTACCAAAAAAGAAATCTTAAAAGCAGTTTCACCTTAAAAATATCTTCTTAGAAACATTCCTGAAGATCTTTCTGGAATATTCCAGGAATCCAGTGTCATCTTTCTGGAATATTCCAGGAATCCAGTGTCATCTCGTAGCACCTCTGAGTTTTTTTGTATTCTGTTGTACTTCTGATCAGTTTCTTCCGTATCGAACCAATTCCCTTCTTCATTTTTCAGTCTCGACTTTGCCGTTATCCCTCCTGATACTGAATTGCATTCGTTCGTTCTTTCTTGGATTGTGGTCTGGAGGATTAACTTTCCAGTATTCTTGTCAACGATATCTGCGGTTTTCTAATTGAAGGTGACTGAGTCATACCCTTGTCTGCTATTTTTTACACAGACAGGAGGTTCATTCGCAGATCTGGCGTTTTGAATTTTGACGTCTTTGACTTTTCCGTCAAAATCCGACTTTCCTCTTTCTTTAATTATTTTTTATTCTTCCTGAGAAATCCTCCAAAGGCTTTTGGTGTTACGACTTTAGAATGCATGGTTGTAGCTTTCACGATATTTACCTTTACCCTGGTTGAGTTGCTTTTCTTCTCTTTCTGGTTGCAAAGTTTGGCCATGTGTTCCTTCTTTCCACATCGGCGACACTTGTAAGTAAATTCTTTCTTTTCTTTCTCATTTTTTCCCGATAACTTTTCTCGAAAGACTTCCTTTATCCTTTTCTTCTTATATCCATTCGAATAAGATATTTATAATATATTGTCGCGAATATTTTAGAAACCCAGATAGATATCGAGGCACCATAAACGATTAGCCACCGGCGACAAGAAACGAATGCTGATGTGACGCATTCTTTAAAGGAAATATGATGTGTCTTGTTCTAGAACATTCGAGAGCGTTCGGAAGCGTTCGAGAACTTTCGAAAATGTTTGTTACGTTTGCATTTTAAAAAGAAAATTAGTTACCAAAAATTACAAAGAAGTTCAAATGATTAAAAAACGACACGATTTAGTCCAAATTTTTTAGTAGATTTAAAATAACAAAGTCTGAGTCAATAAAATTAGCTCACTTGTCGGAAATTTATTCGCATTATAGTTTCCCAGTTGATAATTAATTGAGCTCTTGTGGGACACCCTATCTTCGTTTTTAAAATTTAAAAAAATCAAAATTCTGGACCCACCCCCTTTGAGCAATGCAGCAGCTTCTAATAATTATAGGCCACGTCGTGAATAACTTCTAGATCAATGTGGGACTCCTACCGTAATCTGTGATCTTGACTACAGAACAGTAAATCAATAAATGACATAAATTACCATAATTGTAAATTACTGGAAAAATTACACATTATTTTTAAGATGTGTGATTATTATGTGCTACAATTTCTGTACCACTACACTACAGGTTTGCAAAATTTTAATGTCGCGTTATACGAATCCTCAAGGATCTTTATGAACTGTAGATACCACCTTAGAATGATTCCCGAAATCAAATCCAATTCAATTTTAAATTTAATTGCCAAAATATTTAACCCCCTCGCCCATGCCAATCATCCCCTAAATAAATAAAAATTAATATTAAACCTAAGACAACAGAATTAACCTTCCCTAATTTCAAAATATCATCTTCTAGCGATGATTCAAGCTACTCCTGCAACCTTTCCTTATCAATTTAAAAAAAAATTGTAAAAAGCGACAAAATCTGGAAATGGGAACAAAACGTTTCGTAAACACTTGAAAACTCGCTTGAAATGGAAGGTTGCGAAATCATTATCAATTTAGTTTGAAATTAATCTAATCGTAAACTTCAAATGCTTTTGAATTTTTATTGATGTGTTTGCATTACCTTTCTTCTCATGAAAAATATTAGATTGTGTTTTCAAGGAATAGAATAAGAATTCAGAAAGAAAAATTGCTGTATCGCAAAAAAATCCCAAAAATACCAGACTAACTTCTTGGGTGGTAAACTTAACTCTTTTTAAGAACATTTGAAGAACCTAAAAAGTGTAGTAAAGAGTACGATGGGTATGGGAATTTGAATCATTTGAAGAATGTTAGGAATAGTAAAAGAAACGAGCAAAATGGATGGATGCATTTAAAAAATTCGTTAAGCCGCTTGTGAGCAAGAGGCGATGAGTGCAGTTTCAAATTTGTTTTTCCGATTCTAATAGCCCTTATGGACCTTTCAGGTCTTAAACGAGAATACAAACATGAAATAATTTTGAATTTCTGATCGAATGACACCAATACCAAGTCTGTAGGTAAGTGGTGTAGTTCTGGATCATTTGTGACTCAGACAGACAGACATCAAGGGCGCAAAAAATTGTTTTTGTTTAAATTTGGTTGTTTTCCTAAAGGAAACTAATTTTCATTTGTCTGACTTCGTCCTTGGTATTGAAACTACTCCTTGACCTTGTGTACTTTATTGTTTGAACGCTCGTATGTTTTTTTTAAAAAGGCACTCTAAAAGGAGATAAAAAAAATTACTCTAGAAAATGTGCAAGAAATGTGGAAAGTTCTTTATGAAACAAAATGTTCAAATCACTTTTCAAAAAAAAAGTGATGGGGTACCATACGACTATTTTTGAAAATTTGAACGGCACAATCCAATATGCATCGAGCACAATTCGTTAAAGTAGTAGTGAAATTTGTGCCTAAAAAACCGAGCAGCTGAGTTTCAATTCAAGGAAACTGATTTTTCAGAGTAGCACAAATTAAAATTGGATCAGCTGGCACTATTTCACAATTTTTATTACACTTTTTTAAATAACGGGCGCTAACTTGACGGATTTTATTGGATTTGCGAAGTACAGGAGTTCATTGAATGTTTCATAGTTCTAGAAGTTATTATAGAGTGGAACTCCATGTGGAATAATTCTATACTCTTATGATTTTCTCGTTCTATGGTTAAGATTTTCCGTGAGAATTTTTTGTTCAAATATACGAGTATATACAGGGTGTCGTGGCATACGTATTTAGAAAAATCGGATAGTATAGAGAAATCCAAAACATTTTTTTTCAAAATAAAGTAAGTACGTATGTCCCAAAAGTTCCAACTTTGCATTTCTTGTTTAATTTTATGTTATGCAACCATAACGGCTAAAACGTTGGAATTAGCGATGAAGTTGTTGGGTATACCACTCTCGATTTTATAAAAAACGCTTACAAAATAAAATCGCACGCCTGCGCCTCTATGCAGAGGCCGACGTTCAGTGGTTCGAATCTATCTTTCCGAATACAGACTTATGCATTTCCTTCTAAGTGCACTCGTTATTTTAGGTTCAAATAAAAGATGAAACGCAGAAAAGAAGAGACGAAGAAAGGAAGAAAAGAAGAAAACCAGAAAATAAGAAAAGAAGAAAAAAGAAAAGAAGTAAAGAAGAAAAGAAAAGGACAAGTCACTAGTTCTATATCCCTCTATGTGTTATGAATTATGGTTGTTGCAGAGAAGAAAATGCTTAATTTGAGGAGAAACATGGTTGTAATTAGTACGCTATTTTTGAGGGCAGTTTCGAGTTCGATTTTTATACAGAGGTAATTAGTGTAGCTGCAGATTTTGAGCGCCACTGTTTCTTTCCAAATGCTGAAAAACATAGTAACACGAGACCAAACGTTTTTTCCTTTCCACATCTTTCGAATAGGACAGACAAAATCGTATATCAAAATTACCGTGAACAATTACATGTTAATTTTAGGCAAATCCCCGTTGCCCGTTGATTATTAATAAAATGCCCGAAATGAAGCTTCCACAATATGGAAATGGTGTTTTTAAAAAAAAGAGGACCCCCGGGTGGGTAGGACCATTGGTCCGGAAACCCGCACTGCGCTGCACGCAGCAGTCAGCCCTACGGATTTCGGGGGAGGACAAAAAACGCCTAAGGAGCACCTTCTGCGAGTAGAATGTGAGGAGTTTAGGGAGGGTAGGCAGATTAGAAAACTTAAAAACGGAGATTGTAAGGTTAGTTCAAGATATTATTATTATTATCGGCTTTATGGTTCAGTGGTAGAGCGTTGGACTATAAATCCGGAGGTCGGGTGTTCGAACCTGGGTTGAGGTGAATTTTTCTACTGTGGGAGAGATGGAAATTACCTTAGACCAGTTTCGAGCATTCGGCCGGTTACTCCGAATTAGGTTTTCCTAATTCGTAAGGTAAATACCGGAGTAGTCCAGAACAACTTAAGACCTTCTGCAGAGGCACCTCTAAAAAGCATTATGCGGGTCACTCTGTAATTGTTGAGGGCCCATAACAAGAGAGGGACAATAAATAAATAAATAAATTGAGGAAGCAGTGCCGGTTTAGGAACATTTCTCCCCTAGGCACAGCCCTTTAAGTAACCACTCGACTCCTGGGTAAAATTTAAAAAATCGTTAAAAACATGGGTCCTGAATAGATAATTTTACATAGAATCCAGTGGCGTAGTAAAAAAAATTTGAACTACCGTTTCTGAGATTTGATCCAAAGTTGGTATTTTTTAAATGCAACACTCTGTATATCTTAAACTGAATTTTTTTTGCTTTTTTTTCCTGATTCGATTGATGTATCACAACCTAAATTTTTTTTATTTTAAAAATGAACCTAAAATAAAAACCTTATTTTTTACGGTTTTAAAATAGTAGGCCATGGATTCATGGTGACTTTGTTTTGTTAATTGTATCAATGGCAGCCAATACCAATCAATGAAAATGACTGACAGTAGAAACAAGTCATTTCAACATTTTGAAAAATATGATATAATAATATAATTATATAAAAAATATACCTTGTAATATATCAATGTAATCAGGGAAACGAATGCAAAAAAATATACGTTAAGATATACAGGGTGATGCATTTAAAAAATACCCACTTTGGGTCAAATTCAGAAACGGTGGTCCAAACATTTCTTTTACTACACCACTGGATTCTAGCGTTGAGTCAAGGATTCCTTCATTCAACGATTCTACGTAAAAATATCTAGAGCAAACAGTTTTTACCTCTCTTCTATCTTTCTTTTTTTAGGTGCAGCTCATCAACTACTGGGTTATTAGTGCTACACCCTCCTTTGATCGTTGTCACTAATCGCAAAACGAGTGTAATACTTCACATGGGCGGTAAGATATGAAAACATCCCAAAAAGTCAAACTGCGGTGAATAGTAATTGCGTTGACAGTGTGCGTGCTGCTCATGGCGCCGCTAGCCACGTGCCGGATGCCGTACCTAACCGGTAAACCAGCACTGAGAAGAAGCCATAGAGGAATCTAGAAATAGGACTAAACGGTATGGAGGGAATACTATGTAGACTCTAGGGACTCTACTCTACAGTATCAAAACCAAGAAGGAAAAAACAAAAGTATTGAAATGCGCCAAAAAAGAGAGGATAGGATAGGAACCAAATGAAGATCCGAATAGGAAACGACACTTACAAACATTTAAAAGAATTTTGGTATTTAGGTTGTAAGGTTACACAAGATAATCGTAGTAAGGAAAAGTAGTAATCCAGGATAGCGCATGCAAAACAAAAGCGGGACCTGCTAGCATCCGGGATAAATATAGAAATTACGAAAAGTCTGCTATGGAGTGTAGTTCTATACGGATGCGAAACAGCGACGTCGGAAGTGAATAACGGTTGTGGGGGGGGGGGGGGCAAAAATCAGCTACCATGGAGTCTGAAACGTCCCTCCCATGCAAAATTGTGTACGAATTAATGCAAAGCAGTGGGTTTTATAAGTGACCCTGAAACCTGTTTATTTAATCAATAAAATAATGTATTTTTGAAAGAAAAGTTTTGAAAAAAATTTAAAAAAGTGTCGGAGGGTGTCTAGTTATATGCAATTGAGCAACTCAGAGATACTTGACTCGATTGAGAAGACCATACCCATAGATCATCAATATTTAATTTAAAAAATAATGAACTAGAACATACAAAAGTTACAAAAATTTTGTTCCTATTTATTGCACTATTGAGCATTGTAAAGAAAGCAAGTATAAAAAATTAAATATATCCAAAAATTTTCCACCTCTCCGCAGTTTTGCTGGCAAATTCTTTCAACGTATCCTCTACTTCTACACTCTTTGTAATTTCTGCACGCACATGCCGTAGGTAGAAGATGTGTTAGTCGCTTTTGAGTGATTTATCTACTCATTCTTAGAGGGCGCGCGGCCCCCCTTGTGTAAAAACTGAGGGGGCGGCTCGCCCCCTCTGACCCGTACTTCCGACGTCGCTGATGCGAAACCTGGAAGATAGTCAGGAAAGACAAAAATAGAATAATAGGGCATGTGCTAATGAAAAGATTAGCGCTGGATAGGAAAGGGTGGAGAATTGCGCCCAACCAATTAGGATTGTGAACTCCAAATGAAGAAGAAATAAAGAATTGACTAGAAGGATTGCAAAAATACAGTATGCCAACAAAGTTCTTTGACCAGAACTTACGACTATATCAAAAGAAAACTTTTTTATTTTAAAAGATCAATTTATTAAATTGAAACAGCGTAGCAAATAGGTAATGGATGGGGAATATATTCCGCTATCTCAGCTTGTTATTTGATATTTCAAATGTGTTATAGAAAAGCGAGCCAATTACACACTTATTGATGTCTAAAATCATTCAGGGTTTTAATTATATTTTGAGTCATTACAGGCGACTCCAAAGGGAACATTTCGCCTAATAAAAAAGAGAAATACCCGCCATATTTTTGCTAGCAATCACTTTATCCTGGTCGCAAATAAGCTATAACATTATCGTCGCATTTCGGCAACGAAAAGCTCATAAAGCACGTTTGTTTATTTATCGAATGTGCTACAATGTTTATAAACGCTACAAAGAGTTCTCTTCACAGCTGAAACCCAACACCGTTGATAAAATTTTTTTAAGCTGGCGACGGTTCGTTTTAAATAGTCTCCACCTACACGAACACCACCAAGACTTTTTGTCAATTAGTCTTTACGAGTCCTTGCGAACAGACGAGTGCAAGTTTTTGCGCAATTATTGGTAAGTAAAAATTTTGGTTTTCACCTTTTTTTTTGTATACAACCGGAAAAGGCGTTTTCCGTCAGCTGCCCTTTCATGCATTTTAATTGCGGTAATGAAAATCGCGAATTTGATCGTGGCGTGTGCAATGCGCGACTTCGACCAGGAAATGGTCACTGCCTTAAATGGATACCAGTTTCGGATAACCTTGGATTGTTTAATTTATTTATGAGAAACCTAACCCATTATTATGCACTCTGACAACTTATAGCCTTCCCTTCTAAACTCGCAGCGCCGTTTTCTTGCGTAACGCGATGTAAAATATACACGATTAGAAGTTTTGTTTTTCCTTCAAAGTGGTTTGGTTTAAGCTTCCATCTTCCTCTAATTACCTTCACTTCCATCAGCAACTCGTTGGTTAGCAAACCGATGGGTAATTTAATCTCGTCCAATGCTCACTCTCGAATTTTTCTCTCGATCTCCATGTAATATAAATAAATGAGGACGTCGTGATCGAGATGGTTTATGACGGCGATTGTTATCGTCGATATCTTAGTTTGTGATATTTGACCTTATAGCAGCTAATATTTCCAGCGTGATTGTTGTTAATAGATTGCCAATAGCACGATCGTTATTATATTTCGTGGTAGCAATTTATAGATTTGTACTTTGTTAATTCAAAGAGAACCGGTGTTATTAAAGTAATGATATGTGACCGTGTCAGTCAGCCTCGGCATCCTCGGCTGTAAATATTGTTGTCTTTGGCAATAATGGGTAGCGATGGGTGAAATTGCACGTCGTTACCCAATCGAACATTCTCCTATTGTTTGCACAATACACTTTTTTTACTTCTACCCATCCTATGTGATACATTGATGAAGACCTCAATTATTCGCAGTCAAACTTAGGACACCAAAATGTCATGAAAAAGTATAAAGCTTTTCAGTTCTTTTCTTTCTGACATTCGTAGTCAAATTTAACTCATGTTCGCAAAATATAAAATTCCATCCTTTCATTTATAAAATGTTCCAATTGTAATATAAGTTGCCCCCCTCCCTCCCCCCCTTCAAGTAATACACATACACATCTATTTCTACGGTTCACAGCAAAACTTTAATAGAGAACACTTTAAATTGTTAACGAACTATCCAAAATTCTTGTCAAAACTCTAACGCTATACAAGAAAATCTGTTTTTTTTACCAACAAAAGTAAAAATCCTCTCTTATTCTTATTCACCCCTCACCAGGTGAAAACCCTCGTACAAAAACTTCCAGAACTCTTGAGGGGCTACCGGGAATCCTAATCAGAACTAAAAAAATCTACCAAACATGGCCAAAAATATTATTTTGGCACTTCATTGGACTTATACGGTTTTTCATAGAACTTCATGCGGATAAAACTATTGAGGGGCTGTCCAAAACTCTAGTTAGAACCCTTACTCTCTCCAAGCCAAGTACACAACACAAAGTACAAACTTTAATCTGAACTCAAAATTTATACAAAACCAGTTACGAAATTTTAAAAGAAAAACGCCGTTTTACTTTTAAATGACACCTGTAGGTGCAAATGATATCTTAGATATATTTTGAGGTATTGACTAATAAAAATATCTTGTATAATGCATACTATAATTATATGGGTAATTTCCAAATGTTATAACATCTTAGAGATATTTTTAAATAATTAGTAATGTCTTAGAGATCTGAAAATCCATTCCAAGAAAATAATTTAATTTTTATGTCTATAAGAAAAAAATATCTTCGAGATATTTTTAATAGTAAGAGTAATTTTATAATTAATAATATCTTAGATATTTTAGATTATTTTAGATATTTGAGAATAATAAATGACTAAAACTTGAAACTAAAATTTATCTCATTTAGATATTTTTAATCTTTTAAAAATGTCTTAGAGATTAAAAATATCTCGTTTTAAAAGTTCAAAAGCCAGTATAATGGATTATTTAAAAAAATTTAAACTATTTCTTGTGTATTTATGAATATAATTTGTGATAACTTTAAACAGAATTTAAAATATCTAAATTTTAAAATATGTAAGAGGGAATTTTAAATGACATTACTGGTGGAAGACATATAACCACCGTATATCTAAAAAAAATCATTTGATATTTTTAAGTGACAGTTTTTCAAATATCTAAAGGTATTTAGAAATGTCTAAGATATTTGAAATGAATTTTTAATATCTAAGATATCTGTAATTTTTATTTTTATCTCTTACATATATTTATTTGATATTATCTATAATTGTCATTTAAAAGTTAAACAGCGTTCCATAAAAAACAAAGCGCATTTTGCAGACATTATAATAAGTAATTTTGCACTACAATTTCAGATTAGTAAAGTTACTGAAAATGCGCTAAAAATGGTCTTGCACATTTTTTTGAACTTTTGAAATGTGCGAACAGGTCGCTTAATCCTAGCGATTTTGGAACAGATCCATTTTTGACCATCCGTTTGTCCGTGTGCATGATAACTTGTTTAGAAACGTGCGATCGCTTTGAAAATTGGTACACATCGTTTTAAGGATATAAGAAAGGTCCCTATTGTTTTTAAGTTACGTAGACTATCGAGTTCGCTATTCAGATGTATCGGATTTTTGTATTTGATTTTGTGACAATGGAAACTTTCCCTAAACATTTCTAAATTGTTCTCAAATGTTTGAATAACTTAAAAGTACTGCCTTTTTTTGAGGCCGGAAAAAAAATTGTCTGAGATCGAGATCGATCGAGAGTCCATAATTTCAAACAGTTTGAAGATTGGGCTACTAGATCAAAAGTTACAGCCCTTTGAATTTTTTTTCGAAATTTGTTTTTGTCCATAACTTTATACTCGTATTGAGAGGTCTAATCGAAAACGTACGAATTGTTTTGGATTCTACGCACCAAAATTAATAAGAAAAAGTGTTTTCCCGAGAAATTTTGGTGCAGTCGATTTTTGGTAAAAAAGGAAGGTTTTACACTGCCTTTTTTTGAGGCCCGAAAAAAAAATTGTCTCAGATCGACCCGGAAAAAAATTTCCTTATAGAATGTGGCCTGTAGAATCCATAATTTCAAACAGTTCCAAGATTGGGCTACTAGTTCAAAAGTTACAGCCCTTTGAATTTTCTTTCGAAATTGGTTCTAGTCTATAACTTTTGATTGAGAAGTCTGATCGAAAAAGTACGAATTGTTTTGGATTCTACGCACCAAAATTAATAAGAAAAAGTGTTTCCCGACAAATTTTGGAGTAGTCGATTTTTGGTAAAAGAAAGGAAGGTTATGTATTCAAATACTATGCGAAGTATTCGAATACTAAATATTTGTGAAAGTATTTGAGTTACAAAAACAAATACTGCTTCCATAAATGTATTTAATTACAAAGTATTTGCATACTTTAAAGTATTTGAATACTAAAAAGTATTTACAAAATCGAATACTGCCCAGCTCTGCTTTCACCCTGTTTTTTTAAAATTATAATTTCATCACAGGAATAGGTATAACAATTTCATTCTAAGGTGTTCAGTATATTTTTTGTAAAATTCATACGTTTCCAGTTACTCATGACCGGCGAAAGTATCAGTTTTTCATAGAAAAGATCAATGTTTTTAATTGGTTATTTGAGAAAATCTCGAAAAGTATGCATTTTATTAAGAAAAAACTGTGGAGAGCAATATTGGAGCTTTAAAAAAATGTCTTTTTTTCAAATATGACTGTATGACCAATACGAATCGAGATAAGTATAAGTATTTAAAAAAATCTTTAATTAAAAAAAGTCTAGCATAAAAATTGACAGTAATAATGAAAATAAGGTCGATCCCTACCTTTTTCAGCGAATAGTAATATTAGAAAAATAGTTTGTTATTATTATTATGCCTACATTTTTTAATTAAATCACACTAGGGTTGATTTTTAAGGGCTGAAATATGTTCCAAAGCAAGTTTCGCCAAAAAGAGGCATCATATAAATTTTGAAGTGGAGGGTAAGATGAAGTTAATTCCAAATTTTTCTGCAAATCGATGCATTTTGAAAATATTGCTTTTGTACTTTACCTACATATTTTAGGCTTCGTTTCCTGGAGTGAATTCGGTTGTATCATTGTGTGATTGTTATAGATATGTTAGATAGGTAGATTGGTTGTCTTCTCTTAATGTCAAAAATTCATTTTTATTAAAATCTGTTCAAGGTAAAATTGTTACTTTAAGGGCTGGAGTGGATTTATGGCTACAATATCACACTAAATATGTCAAATTTAGTGCCAGAAAGGTATTGGCAACTTCACGCTGGTCTTCCAAAATAAGAACACGAGTAAAGTGATAAGAAGTTATTACAAAAACAGTGAAAGTCCCACGGAACCGTTCGCGAATTGCGTGTGATACTTGGACGTAACGTTGCTCTAACTGAATCCACAACTCGTAACTTAATCCGAATGAAAAGTCTTCTCTTTGCGTGGCAACCAGGCCTTTTGACTTTTGTCTATAGCACCTTAATATTCGTCCCTACTTCCTGGACACCCCATAGTAATTGTTATTAGTAAACCACACAGCAATTTGTAAATAATGGCATCAAGAAGCAAAAAAGAGGTAAAACATGTAAACCAAACCTGCACTACTACGTGCATGGGTATCTTTTAATGTCGATACGATAAATAACGATTTTTACATCTTTTGGTTAAATATTGTCAGCTAAAATTCATATAGATCACTTCTTGGGCATTTAGTAGTTGAGTTTGATCTATTTCTCAACAAAATGAGTGCATAAATAACGATTTTGAGTAAAAATATGTATCATTTCCATCATTTCTAACCAACTGAGATGGCCGGTGGACCTGTATGTGCGGATTAAGAGGTGTTTAGACGTGACAGGTCACCTGCGACAGGCGGATTTGATAGGTGCACCTGTAGAAAGTTGATTTAATTCACCTTTTACTTTACGAAATTGTGTGTAGGTCAAAATTTTGAGCATTTTTGGCTCAAAATCAGCATTAAAAGTACAATTTTAATAGACATACAGTTAGCTCAACAATAAACATCCGGCAGTGAGGGTCATCAGCCAGACGGACAGATAAATTTTGGAAATGCCTTAATCCTGTAAAGTGTAAGCCATAGTTCTTGAAAAATATCGCGAAAATTTTCAGTTTATTCGTTCCATGCTCGTCTGACCTAGTTTATTTAAAACCCGCTTTAAATTTAAATACCGGTATCTGCAAATTGCATTACACCGTAATTCCTTCTAATAAGATTTCCTTCTCTAAAATACGTTGAGCAATGGCGACGAAAAAAAATGGAAACACTTTGAGTGCATTTAAATGCATTCCGCGCTAATTACCGCGCGGACTGTTCCCGATGCAGAAATATTATTCGACAATCGATTATGTAAGGAAAAAAAAACTCGCGTGTTTCCGATTTTGAAATAAATTTAATAAATTATTGTTAGAGAAATGACAATTTCGTGTTCGCTTTTTGTGAGCGCGCGTTGTTGTTTTTTTTTCGATGAAAAATCGCGTGTTTCACAATTTAGACCAAAAATATATAGGTTTGCGTCACGTATTATTAGAAAAACATAGAAACATTTTAGAGCTAAATATATTATGTGCATTGGATAAGTCGCAATACATTTTGTTATCGGGCGCCGAAAAAATGAGTTGACCCACAAAATTAAAATTCATGGATCTATCTCTTATCTCATTAGTTTGTTTGGCTACTGAAATTATGTTTGTTTATCGTTATTGCTAAATATTTCGCTGCCTTTGCAAGAATTGTAAGTACGTGCTTTATTTTTCCAAAATAGATCAGGGGCAAAGATAGAAATCTGTGAAATGAACATTTGATTTCGTATGACGGGTCAAATTTCCCTTAGCCTTCCCACTATTGTAAAAGTGAACATTTTTAGTTTTCTGAAAGCACCTGGAGGTACCCTTTTTCATCATCCACAAGAGTGACAAGCTGTTCGCGCAGCAGTTCGTCTCCTTCTCTGAGAATAGGAATTTCTTCTTAGTCTACTCGAAGTGGTCATTAAGTCCATTACCAAAATCACATCAACAATCTTTGCTACCACCACTTGATGTGTACCTTTCTTGAATCCAATGCCAATATCGACCCTGGGAATCGCAATCCTTCGTGGCGCCTCGATTCGGTAGTAACAAAATATACTGGGGTTGAAATTTAATAAACAAAGTTGCCTTTGGAATCTCAGGAAGTGTTTTCATTTTGAAAAAATCTTATCATCGAATCTAAAGGCTGAAGTAATCCACCCTGTGTGTTCCATCATTAGAAAGCCCTTTAGCTCTTTTTGACCCTCACCATAAAAAAATTCTCAAATAAATAAATAAGAGGCACCTTTTCCTTTAACAAGGCAATGGTGAATCCTGTATAATTCAATTACAGTTCATCAATTAAATTTTTGAAAAATTGAGATGGGACTATACGAAGGTATCGATCTAGAACGGAATTATCCTAACCCAATTTTTTAGGCTCATAATCAAAAACCGTGGAAACGATTTCGTGCAGTTATTCGCGCCAATATTTCATGAAATGGAAAATTATAATGGGCTGCTTCTGCTTTAATTGGAACGAAGTATTCGAACACAATGATTAAAATCTCATCATTTTCTACAGGCAGTGAATGACACGGCCAACTAATATTTAACGCTACCATCTTATATTATTAAGAGAAGAAGAAAATTCCGACGCAACTCCACACACACACACACACAATCTTTAAACGCGCTAAAACGGAAAGAGTTTGGCCTAGAAATTACGTAATCCAGGTTTTCAGTTCACGTAACCAACAGCAGCCGCGTGTAGGATTTTTCTTCCGCGAAATTTGAACAGTCGAGAAATTGTTTCTTGGCGAAGTTTAAAATGTATAATACTATCGCAGGAATGCCGTAGCGGTTTCGTGGTAAAATCTCGTAATAGTAATTTTCAAGCACGCGAAGACGTTGATTATTTATGAAAATGGCAAAGTTGCAGATGCGCCTTACACAAAAGATATATTTATTGCACATCAACGGCCGCATTTGAGATTTCTAATTTGAAAAGGTGTGCTTTATTGCGTTTCGCCTGTACTGGCATTCGATGGCAGAGAATTCTCCATGGAAGAGTGGACCGACACGACCCGCCCGTCGGTCACTTCACCAGGAAACCGAATATTTCGCACGCACACGATTGCATTCATCTAGAATCTAGATTTTAGATAGTTGTTGGCACATACATTTTTTAACAGATGAGACAGAACTAGTAGAAATCAGAAGTGGTTCGATTGTCGATGGGTGCAAAATTACGTTTTAATGTTACTAATACTATACTAATATTACGAGAAGGAAATTTATTGTTAGAGGGCAGTTTTAGGGTTGGTGTATATTATTTAAACAAAATCTCTCAAAAAATTCAAAATATTTGGTGTACAGCAAAAATTACAACCCCCGCAATCGAATATTGCTATATACGTATGTATGAATTTTCTAAAAAATTACGTAAGTTTCAAACGAGAAGGAAATTTCTTGTTAGAGGGCAGTTTCAGGGTTGGTTGTATATTATTTAAACAAAATCTATCAAAAAATACAAAATATTTGGTGTACAACAATAATTACAACCTCCGCAATCGAATATTGCTATATACGTAATGTTAATTTTCTAAAAAATTACGTAAGTTTCAAACGAGAAGGAAATTTATTGTTAGAGGACAGTTTCAGGGTTGGTTGTATATTATTTAAACAAAATCTATCAAAAAATACAAAATATTTGGTGTACAGCAAAAATTACAACCCTCGCAATCGAATATTGCTATATACGTAATGTTAATTTTCTAGAAAATTACGTAAGTTTCAAACGAGTAGGAAATTTATTGTTAGAGGGCAGTTTTAGGGTTGGTTGTATATTATTTAAATAAAATCTATAAAAAAATTCACAATATTTGGTGTACAACAAAAATTACAACCCCCGCAATCGAATATTGCTATATACGTAATGTTAATTTTCTAAAAAATTACGTAAGTTTCAAACGAGAAGGAAATTTATTGTTAGAGGGCAGTTTCAGGGTTGGTTGTATATTATTTAAACAAAATCTATCAAAAAATACAAAATATTTGGTGTACAGCAAAAATTACAACCCTCGCAATCGAATATTGCTATATACGTAGATGTTAATTTTCTAGAAAATTACGTAAGGTTGAAATGAGAAGGAAATTTATTGTTAGAGGGCAGTTTTAGGGTTGGTTGTATATTATTTAAATAAAATCTATAAAAAAATTCACAATATTTGGTGTACAACAAAAATTACAACCCCCGCAATCGAATATTGCTATATACGTAATGTTAATTTTCTATAGAAAAATTACGTAAGTTTCAAACGAGAAGGAAATTTATTGTTAGAGGACAGTTTCAGGGTTGGTTGTATATTATTTAAACAAAATCTATCAAAAAATTCAAAATATTTGGTGTACAACAAAAATTACAACCCCCGCAATCGAATATTGCTATATACGTAATGTTAATTTTCTAGAAAAATACGTCAGATTCAAACGAGTAGGAAATTTATTGTTAGAGGACAGTTTCAGGGTTGGTTGTATATTATTTAAACAAAATCTATCAAACAATTCAAAATATTTGGTGTACAACAAAAATTACCACCCCCGCATCCGTGGATTGCTGCAATACGTAAGTATGAATTTTCTAGAAAATTACGTCAGTTTCAAACGAGTAGGAAATTTGTTGTTAGAGGGCAGTTTTAGGGTTGGTGGTATATTATTTAACCAAAATCTATCAAAAAATACAAAATATTTGGTGTACAGCAAAAATTACAACCCCCGCAATCGAATATTGCTATATACGTAATGTTAATTTTCTAGAAAATTACGTAAGTTTCAAACGAGTAGGAAATATATTGTTAGAGGGCAGTTTTAGGGTTGGTTGTATATTATTTAAACAAAATCTATAAAAAAATACAAAATATTTGGTGTACAACAAAAATTACAACCCCCGCAATCGAATATTGCTATATACGTAATGTTAATTTTCTAGAAAATTACGTAAGTTTCAAACGAGAAGGAAATTTATTGTTAGAGGGCAGTTTTAGGGTTGGTTGTATATTATTTAAACAAAATCTATCAGAAAATTCAAAATATTTGATGTACAACAAAAGTTACAACCCCCGCTACCCAGGATTGCTATATACGTGGCTGTTGATTTTCTAAAAAATTACGCAAGTTTCAAACGAGAAGCAAATTTTTTGTTAGAGGGCAATTTTTAAGAAAATTCGCTCCTACCTACGTAACATTCTTCGATTGCGCTGGTTGTAAATTTTAGGGTGGATTAAATATTGTTCTTTCCTTGATGGCTTATGTTTAAAGGGTGTACATGCAAGCCTCCAATTGCCACCATTAAGTAATATCCCCTCCCATTGTGACATTTCGAAAATTCGGCCTTACCCACGTAGCACCGAAGGATTGTGGGGGTTGTAAATTTCGTTATAGAGCAAATGTTTTTATTTCCTTGATGGATTATGTGTAAAGGATCTACAAGCAACTCTCCAATGACCATACTATTAAGTAGAATCCTTTTCCATTTTGAAATTTCTCTGGTAATTTTGCTCTTTAACAATAAATTTTTGGAAGTGGGGTGTAGTTAATAATAATCAACGATAAATAAGTAAATAAGTATGATTGCTATTAAAAAATAATAATCACTGTTGCTGTTCTTTTTGATGAAGTGTACTACCTTACTATAATATGTATATGGCAAAGTACGATTATAATCCCTTAATTCCGTTCTTGAGGCTGATATTTGCATTAACTGGAAATATTGGAGTTGCTTGTTAGCTTAGAAACCATGTATTTTTATTTAAAAACAGCCAAATAAGACAAATTACGTAAATTGTCTTACTTCTCTGCCGTATCGTAAATAGCTAGGAATACTCTGGTGTGGTTCGTAGATAGACTTACACCTTGTGTTTTGAGTTGGATAGCAACAGAAACATGACAAATTATGTAATTATTATTTTAAACGCAGAAGCCAAGTCGAATATAATGGAGTTTTACCAAATTTCGGATGCGGCGAGATAACCTTTGACCAATGCTATTCAGTAGTCGCAATTAATTTTTGTTATTCGCCATAATCTTTTAAACTAAATGCATTTTAATTATAAATAAAAAAATATTTTCCTAAACTTATCTGAAAGCACACCCAAATAAGTCCATTGCCCTGATTTTGTAGGCATCCGATCCAATCGAACACTACAAAATTATCGTGCACGCAATTTTGTTCGAACGGAAAATCTCATGTTGACCATTATGTAACTAATTAAATTCATTGGCAATCAGAATCACTATACAAATATGTAAGTTAATTGGGTGGTTCCCTGTATAGCTGTATAGTCATATTCATTATTTTTTCTGCATAGGGTACGTACTCTTATTTTTCTTTCAATTTACATGTAAATCATTCGGAAATCAGACTTAAAATTTCATAGAAGATTGCTGGAAATAGTTATGCGAGAAAAATTTTTCCAGGATTTTTCTAATATTCCGAAAAAGGCTCGTATTCTGAGAGTAACCTGCTAGAAGGTGTGTAAAAAGGTCTGTAGCGAGGTGTTTCCAGTAAATGTCTTCAAAATATAAGAAGATTCGCTACCACTACTAATTAGAAAACATAGGTCTAGGAAGAATGGGACGAGAAATATATAGAAAGGACAAAGAAAATCGGGGCGATATTTTCTATAATCATTGCACCAAAATGTTGCCGGTGAATGAAAGAATTCTGTAGCAGACGGGTCACGCAATTAACAATCGGGCCATTGTCGACGGTATTTAACACCGAAGGAATCCAGAACAAACCCCCTGTATGTCACCGCAGACATAATAATTATCACATCAGTGATAATACCGCCTGCGAATGTCTGGTCCGATTAGTTCTTAAAATATTTATAAAACAAAGTTGCACGACGTGTATTTTGAAGGCGAATGAACTTGGTGTTATGATAATTGATAAAATAACCTATACAACATAGTAAGGATTGAGGCTTCCTGGGAATGTCTGTCGACAGCTTGTCCGTTTTATGTTTATGTTATATACGTCATTATGTCTTTTAAATTCTTAAGGTTTATTGCCTTGTAAATATTATGGAGTTTCTTTAAACGTTTAACAATCAATTCGTTCCCTTTTTTGACAAATTCTGGTTTTTTTAATTTATGGGCTTACTTTTTCGATTTCTACGAATTTGCTGGTAGTTTTTTGATGAAAAGGTCGGTTTGATTTAAAATTTCCTGTAAATAAATTAATTTTTCGGGAACACTTTCGGAAATGCACGCCCCTACTTCGAGTATTATAAGTACTTCCTATTTTGACAATAATTCTTGTATTAGTTTTGGCAATTCTCAACTGGTAGTGCGAGTATTTCTGAGTTTCAGTAATTCATTAACAAAGTGAGAGAGAGAGAGGTCGTTTTCATATTCCCGGACTAGGGATGAAAACAAAACTCTATTTTTCAATATATATACTTCCGCTACTTTTGAATACAGGTGGGTATAACACCGTTTCAATAACCAATCATTGACCAGTACAAAATATTCATTTGATTTTTTTTATGGGAATTTGGGGGTAGTTTGGAGATCAGTTAAGCATAATAAGTCAATGAAACAAAAATTGTTGTCATACAACAAAAGTTACAACCCCCTCAATTGTATACTGTTATGTAGGTAAGGGCGAATTTTCTTAAAAATTACGAAATTTCGAAACTGAGGGGGATTTTATATTAGGGTGGTAATTCAGGGGTTGTTTTGAGATCAGTTAAGTATAATTTTCCAACGAAACAAAAATTGTTGTCCTACAACAAAAGTTTCAACCCCCTCAATTGTATACCGCTATGTAAGTAAATGCGGATTTTCTTAAAAATTACGAAATTTCGAAACGGAGGGGAATTTTATATTAGGGTGGCAATTGGGGGGTTGTTTAGAGATCAGTTAAGCATAATCTGCCAACAAAACAAAAATTGTTGATGTACATCAAAAGTTACAACCTCCTTGATGGTATATTGCTATGTAGGTATGAGCGAATTTTCGTAAAATTACGAAATTTCGAAACGGAGGGGGATTTTATATTACGGTAGCAGTTTGGGGGTTGTTTGGACATCAGTTAAGCGCAATTTGCTTACAAAACAAAAATTGTTGATGTACATCAAAAGTTACAACCCCCTTAATGGTATATTGCTATGTAGGTAAGAGCGAATTTTCGTAAAAATTACGAAATTTCGAAACGGAGGGGGATTTTATATTACGGTAGCAATTTGGGGGTTGTTTAGAGATCAGTTAAGCATAATCTGCCAACAAAACAAAAATTGTTGATGTACATCAAAAGTTACAACCCCCTTAATGGTATATTGCTATGTAGGTAAGAGCGAATTTTCGTAAAAATTACGAAATTTCGAAACGGAGGGGGATTTTATATTACGGTAGCAATTTGGGGGTTGTTTAGAGATCAGTTAAGCATAATCTGCCAACAAAACAAAAATTGTTGATGTACATCAAAAGTTACAACCCCCTTAATGGTATATTGCTATGTAGGTAAGAGCGAATTTTCGTAAAAATTACGAAATTTCGAAACGGAGGGGGATTTTATATTACGGTAGCAATTTTGGGGTTGTTTAGAGATCAGTTAAGCATAATCTGCCAACAAAACAAAAATTGTTGATGTACATCAAAAGTTACAACCCCCTTAATGGTATATTGCTATGTAGCTAAGAGCGAATTTTCGTAAAAATTACGAAATTTCGAAACGGAGGGGGATTTTATATTACGGTAGCAATTTGGGGGTTGTTTAGAGATCAGTTAAGCATAATCTGCCAACAAAACAAAAATTGTTGATGTACATCAAAAGTTACAACCCCCTTAATGGTATATTGCTATGTAGGTATAAGAGCGAATTTTCGTAAAAATTACGAAATTTCGAAACGGAGGGGGATTTTATATTACGGTAGCAATTTGGGGGTTGTTTAGAGATCAGTTAAGCATAATCTGCCAACAAAACAAAAATTGTTGATGTACATCAAAAGTTACAACCCCCTTGATGGTATATTGCTATGTAGGTATGAGCGAATTTTCGTAAAAATTACGAAATTTCCAAACGGAGGGGGATTTTATATTACGGTAGCAGTTTGGGGGTTGTTTGGACATCAGTTAAGCGCAATTTGCTTACAAAACAAAAATTGTTGATGTACATCAAAAGTTACAACCCCCTTGATGGTATATTGCTGTGTAGGTAAATGCGAATTTTCATAAAAATTACGAAATTTTAAAACGGGAAGGGACTTTATTTTTACGTGGCGATTCGAGGGTTGTTGTAGATCAACAATAATCGTTGAATTGCAACAAAAAGAACAACCCACGCAATGATATATCGCTATGCAAGTAAGAACGATCACATTTGGAGGTTACGATTTTTAAAAAGGGAAGGAATTGGGGGGTTATTTCGAATTTTAACAGAAAAAGCAAGCACAAGCGTCCCGAGTTCAACAGAGATTCTATGTGTTTTCCAGTTTTTCATTGGTTTTGGCTTTTTTTATTAGACAGTTCGAAAGTTGCAAAATTATTGAAAATTCGGTTTTCTATTTCAAAAAAATGCTTTCGAGAACAAATTAGTTTTAAATGAGATCACAATCACAATTGCACGATTGCTTTATTTGTTATGGTATTTTTCAAGTAACGTCTCAAACACCTGAATTGGTGATTTTCTGTGATATTGTGAATAATTAATATTTAAATTATAGCATTTCAAATTCGTGCGAGTGCCTACTTTATCGAGGTCTAATCAATTTTTATGAAATTTTGAAGGATTTTTTTAAAGATTCTTCATTACTTAAGCAAACATTTAAAGAAGCTGTCGAACTTGAAATTCTGGATTCGATATTCTGAGATGTAACTCTAAATTGTGAAAAAGAACCTTGTGGAATTACGCCCTCGTTATTGTATTATGAGAAAGAACATTCCTAAAATAGAACCAAACTTAGAAGAATACGTGAACGATCAAACAGCAAACCCCCCAAGGAATGCGCTAACAACAATAGCTGTGGAAGAGAGGTCTTTATTGAAAGGAATTTTGGGCCAAAATAATGAGTAAATTGTGAAAAATTTTTTATTATTCATTGAACTGTAATTATAGGAATAAAATCAACAAAGCAGGCAGGTAAATTAATCAGTAATACAGTCGATAAGACTGAAACCGAGCGATCATCCAGAAATAATTCAAAGAAAAGTGACGAAACCAATCTAGTTCAACGACATTTTCAAATAAATAAGACTAAAAACGATAACAAGGTTGTTGCCGTCATCTGACAGACTTTTGATAGGAGGTAGCTAAACATATTGCACTGATAACACAGAGCGCACATATTTTGTTATTGAAAATAACCTACTTTTCGCCGAGTATTACACTGCGGTGGTTGTATCTTGAGCGCAACATACATAAAATTGTGCACAAATACGTAGATAAGGTTCAATGAATTGCACGTTTGTTTATATTTTTTCTTGCTAAAAATAAAGAAAAATGGGGTCAGTAAATTTCTGCCCGTTAGAAAGTTTTGAAACTTGCTAGTCGTATTTTCCAAAAAAGGATCCAAAGTTTTACATTAATAGAAGTTGAAAATATCAGCATAATTTCCCAATGTATGCATTGGAAAACGAGTGGCACCCTCATGGAAATTCTGACCAGAGAAACCTGCAGCAATCCTGCTATTTGTAAAAAAAATTTGTGGGTCTTTTAGGGACGACGTGACGTGGAACGGAACTACTTTTAATTTTTGCTTGGTTGCGCGGTTTTTTGTCGGCGTAATTGGCAACCTGACTATGCAAATCCTTTAAAAATGCACGGTTTGTGTTCCTTTGTAATTAACTAACAATGCAAATTAATTAATTCAATTAATCTAATCGACACTCGTTCTGTGGTTGCGTCGAAAAATTAGCTCATTTTTTTCCCTTAATAGGCGAAGTCAAGCACCTCTTTCCAATCGGAAACTTGCATTCCTCCCCCTCACCTTCACGCTCTCATCGGCGCAAAATTATTTGTTCATTCAAACGTATGGACGATAACAACAATAATAATAAAAAAAAACAAGTAATAAAAGTCGAATTCATTTCGCTTATCTGAAATCGGAAGGCCAAAAATGAATCAGTTGTTAGCGTAGGTCAGTGACCGAAAAAAAATAGTTCGCCAGAATCAATAACGGACGTTTGATTAAAGTAAAAATGGTCGAAAACTTTTGTGGTTGCTTTTACAATTGCGCGTTATCTAATCGTAGGCACTTTTCTGTCAAATGTCTGGCCAAGATTGCGTAAAAGAAATGCATCACCTTTTTTTTTACGTAACTCGCTAATTAACAACATCGAAAGTTCAATGAATTCGATGTTTACCAATTCCTGCACTTTTACTCATTCGGAAATCGCCTGTAAACATCGAGACTATTGCCCTTTCGGCGGTGTATTGTATGTCAAATTACTTCGTTACGTATCTGATGCAGTTTTGGCCAAATTTTTGTATGCACCCCTACTAAATCAATTTTGATAAAGTGTACAAAGTACTGGAAGACGTCAAATTTGTATTGAAAGGGCGCATGTAAAGTTAGCTCCTCATTCTAATCTAAAATTTTGCAATAGTAATTAGGTGTCCCATAAAGTTTTTGATAAAGGCACTTTACTTTGAAAAGTATTCGAATACTTGTCACTCAAATACATTAAAAATTAGTATACTAGATAAAAGGATTAATACTACTTAAAAAATCAAATTATACTTTGTATGGGGTTAGCTTTTTTTATATTTCTATTGTTATATACAAATTTAAGGGGAGTAAAAGCGTATTATTATTATATTATTATATAGGAGGTACCTACCAGGACCTTTCTTATACCAGTTATATCCTTAAGAATACGTGTAGGTACCAGTTTTCAAAGCGATCGTACGTCGTGCACATGATACGTACGCCTTTCTGAAATTAATCCTAGCGATTTTGGAACAGATCCATTTTTGACCATCCGTTTGTCCGTGTGCATGAGTTTAGAAACGTGCGATCGCTTTGAAAATTGGTACACCTGGTCTTAAGGATATAAGAAAGGTCACTATTGTTTTTAAGTTACGTCGAGTTCGGTATTCAGATGTATCGGATTTTTATATTTGATTATGTGACAATGGAAACTTTCCCTAAACATTTCTAAATTGTTCTCAAATATTTAAATAACTTAAAAGTAGTGCCTTTTTTTGAGGCCGGAAAAAAAATTGTCTGAGATCGAGATCGCTCGAGAGTCCATAATTTCAAACAGTTTGAAGATTGGGCTACTAGATCAAAAGTTACAGCCCTTTGAATTTTTTTTCGAAATTGGTTTCTAGTCTATAACTTTTGATTGAGAAGTCTGATCGAAAAAGTACGAATTGTTTTGGATTCTACGCACCAAAATTAATAAGAAAAAGTGTTTTCCCGAGAAATTTTGGTGTAGTCGATTTTTGGTAAAAAAGGAAGGTTATACACTGCCTTTTTTTGAGCCCCGAAAAAAAATTGTCTCAGATCGACCCGGAAAAAAATTTTCTTATAGAATGTGGCCTGTAGAATCCATAATTTCAAACAGTTCCAAGATTGGGCTACTAGTTCAAAAGTTACAGCCCTTTGAATTTTCTTTCGAAATTTGTTTCTAGTCTATAACTTTTGATTGAGAAGTCTGATCGAAAAAGTACGAATTGTTTTGGATTCTACGCACCAAAATTAATAAGAAAAAGTGTTTTCCCGAGAAATTTTGGTGTAGTCGATTTTTGGTAAAAAAGGAAGGTTAAGTATTCAAATACTATGCGAAGTATTCGAATACTTCTCAAAGTATTCAAATACCTTGCGAAGTATTCGAATACTAAATATTTGTGAAAGTATTTGAGTTACAAAAACAAATACTGCTTCCATAAATATATTTAATTACAAAGTATTTGCATACTTTAAAGGATTTGAATACTAAAAAGTATTTACAAAATCGAATACTGCCCAGCTCTGCTTTCACCCTGTTTTTTAAAAATTATAATTTCATCACAGGAATAGATATAACAATTTCATTCTAAGGTGTTCAGTATATTTTTTGTAAAATTCATACGTTTCCAGTTACTCATGACCGGCGAAAGTATCAGTTTTTCATAGAAAAGATCAATATTTTTAATTGGTTATTTGAGAAAATCTCGAAAAGTATGCATTTTATTAAGAAAAATCTGTGGAGAGCAATATTGTAGCTGTAAAAAAATGGTTTTTTTTCAATTATGACTGTATGACCAATACGAATCGAGATAAGTATAAGTATTTAAAAAAATCTTTAATTAAAAAAAGTCTAGCATAAAAATTGACAGTTATAATGAAAATAAGGTCGATCCCTACCTTTTTCAGCGAATAGTAATATTATAATAATAGTTTGTTATTATTATTATGCCTACATTTTTTTAATTAAATCACACTAGGGTTGATTTTTAAGGGCTGAAATATGTTCCAAAGCAAGTTTCGCCAAAAAGAGGCATCATATAGATTTTGAAGTGCAGGGTAAGTTGAAGTTAAGTCCAAATTTTTCTGCAAATCGATGCATTTTGAAAAAATTGCTTTTGTACTTTACCTACATATTTTAGGCGTCGTTTCCTGGAGTGAATTCCGTTGTATCATTGTATCATTGTTATATATATGTTAGATAGGTAGATTGGTTGTCTTCTTTTAATGTCAAAAATTCATTTTTATTAAAATCTTTTCAAGCTAAAATTGTTACTTTAAGGGTTGGAGTGGATTGATGTCTTATTAATGGACACAACTTCACACTAAATAAATATAAACAATCAGTTTTAAATATATGGGGGGGCCAACTTCACGCAGCTCCCCATCTCGTCAAAAGTGAACTTGTTTTTATAGTTCTGAATCATCGATTGTTTTAAAGTTGCTGATCAGTCGTTAAAATAGTTCCGCGAAAAATTAATACAAAAGCGCTCGTCAGGTGTTTTGAAATAACAGTGACTAGAGATTTTACAGCAAAATCCTTAATGGAATAGTTATGCAGGGTGATAAACGATACATGGTTTAAAAAAAGCCTTTATGAGTAGATTGTATTCTTTCAACTTGATACAGCATTTTTAGAACCCTTAAGAAGTGTGTCACTCAACGCATAATAACAATTATAAAGGTCCTTAAATGGATTGATTCATACCAGTACACAATTTACCTAAATTGATCAGATACGAACGCGAACTTCACTAATAATCACTTCGGCATCGATGGTGGAACTGCCATGAAACACGCTTAAATTTGCTTACATATATAACAGTCTAGCAGGCGCATAGATGAACAGAGCATCCCCCATCCAAACGAGCCGGTTATTCACCAGTACCATTCCGATAATTGAATCCTCTGAACCACATTATAAATAATAACATAACTACAGTTTATGTAGGGGGTCGCTTTCACCTTATTTTGAAGAAACACATTCCCAAAACATAATTGGAATTTTGCACCCTTTGAAGCAGATCCAGAACCGGCTTTATGGTTCAGTGGTAGAGCGTTGAATTTTTCATCTGTGGCAGAGATGGGAATTTCCTTAGACCACTTTCAAGCTACTCCGAAGTAGGTTTTCCTCATTGAATAAATTCAATGGTTTTCCTGCAGTTTTCCTAATTCGTAAGGTAAATATCGGAGTAGTTTAAAACCTTCGACCTTCTGCAGAGGCACCTCTAAAAAGCATTATGCGGGGGTCACTTTGTAATTGGGCGCATGTTGAGGGCCCAGAACAAGAGAGGGATAATAAATAAATAAATAAATAAAAATAAATAAATCCCTAGTGATATTGGTGGATTTTTCGAATCGTTTATTGTTTCTAGATTTGCTTCATATTATTTTTTGCAAACCCCCCTCACCAGAAAAAAATCCAATGGTGTAAGATCGTGTTTCTGGTGAAACTGGACAAGGGCTGCAATTTAAAAATTGTGGAGGTTACCACCCCCTAACAAAACTCCCCAGTGTATTATTTTCAGATTTTTTCTTTACTCGTTTGAAACGGTTATATAGCTCTATCCCGGAAACCCTGTATAACTATGTACTTATATATTATATACTGTCTGAACTGTGAGTACAATAATTTCTCTCCATTTGTTTTAAAAGGGGAAAAGTTTAAGTAGCGAAATCCCAATAGACATAGAGGCGCCATTAAGGATTAGTCATCGACGATAAGAAACGAAAGCGGATGTGACCGTTTGTATTTATGGTGGTAACGACGTGACGCATTCTTTCCGTGTTTTGTTCGAGAACATTCTAGAATACTTGTTTGGAAGCGTTCGAAAACGTTTGAGAAACAGGAGTGTATGCTATACAAGCAAATCGAATTGTGTTTCAGTCAGTTCCAATTTCAACGCCGAAGTAGTAAATAGTTCGCGCTGTTGTAAATTGTGTATATTTAAGTGATACATGATATTTTCACTGTTATAACTCAACTCATTTCAAGACTGTCATACATTTATTATTAATTAATTGCAAATAAATACATCACGTAATTAAATTTGCGTTACAGTACGCTTTGTTTTCTGTGTACATGTACTTATTTTATTTTGTCTTGATAATTTTGTAATAATTGGTTTATTATTGATTATTAAAAAATCTTATATGGGGCGCAAAATCTGTTAGGGCTTAGGGCGTTGTTGACCCTTAATACGCCACTGCATATTTGAATTAGTAACACTCGTTCATCACTACAGCAACAACTCGATTGTATCAGCTTCCGCAGCAAGCGTCCTCAGGGTTGAACTGTATGCCATCTCTGCAGCACCACTTTGATCCTGCTTTCAGTTCTAACCGGAACATTGTAATATGCTTGTTCACGAAAATACAGCTCCAAGTGAGTGCTATGACATACTATGCTGAAAACCGCATGCGGGAAACAATGGTCGCATTGCCTTCTTTCCTTGAGGATGAGATCTCCTAGGTGTGGCTGGAGTTTTCTTGGGGGAAATATTTCAGGGGCGAACAAGTTAGCCCAGTTTTTCGAAAGCGAATTTGTGGCACGCGGTTTTAATCAGAACTTAGTATTGTATAAAACCACTCTTATAACAGTTTTAGTGGTGCCTATACTAATAAACCCATTTAGCGTGGAAAACCCACATGCCGAAATGGAATCATCACCTTCTAATTAGCATCTCCATTTCTAGAAAAACAAGAGACTTCATAAACAAAATTGAAATTTGTAAACAATAAAACGTAATGCACGGTACGTAAAAAAAGTCTAATTGTAAAAGCTCCACGAAGTGCATGTAGGTAAAAATAGCGCGCGAACTGAAAGAGACTACTGAAAATAAAATGAAATGTTGATGAATATTTAATAGTTTTTGTTGCATTCTATGTAGTGCATTTAAGTTCATCGTTTCTCTAACTATTACTGTAATGTACTTCCTTTGTACTCACAGAAAATTACCCCGTAATTAAGTCTGTTATTTAACAGAACAAAAACAAATTGCCTAAGAGAAAAATAACTTTTGTTGTTATTTCATAACTAATTTAGTATAAAGTCGCATTATTTACTAATGTATCGTCTTCCTAATTACTCAAAACGACGAACGAAAATTAAATAACGAGAAACCCTTACTTATTTATTAGATCTGAGGTTAATTCATTTCTAGAGAATAATTAGACACTTTAATTGGTTTCTAATGTCACGATTGTGCAAATCGTTTTGTTTAGTGGAAATTTTTTAGTAGTCATCGATAGGAAAAACCAATTCGATCTTTGGCCATTTTCATTTTTTGCCAGGCAATCAAATGAAAAATGTCGGAGATGCAGTAAATCCATTAAGAATGAAGGGAATGGGTTTACAGAAAGAAGTACGGTAATTAGCCAGAGGATAATTATAGGTTGCTTTACTGGTATTCATTAGCATAATGTGATGCGATTATTGCGTATGTATGAAGTTCATTTTCGATTACACCCAAATCGACGGTTTTTTAATAGTGTTTCTGGATCTTCTGCTGCGTTGCCAGTAGATTTTTTTACTTTCTTTTAGTAATTTGTCTGCAAAATTCGATCACGGTACAAATTCTTGACCTCTGAAGTAGTCATTTATCTACATAAAGTTGCCCCTTTTTGTAACTAAAAAAACTACATTTGAAATTTTTGAACATTTTTGGAAAATAACCGAAACACTGAAAATGTCTAATTTCGTTTTCATTTTCCCTAGTTGAGGCCGTCGGAAATGGACGGGACGGACGGACGGACCTGTTAGCATTTTTTTCCGAAGGACCTGAATGTTATCAGAACACACTAGATGTTGAAACTACAGGCTACTACTTTCTTATTTCTTATGAACGCGATATTGGATTTTAACGGTATGAGATAGAGGACAAAAAATAAAGAAAATAATAACGTGCCACTTTTTACATTATTTTACTTTCGCATAAATTTACAAGAAAAATTTCAAAATCAAATGTTTTACATTCAACAAGATCTTGATGAATCAACATGGCCATGATGGCGGTGCATTCAAATGAATTTCTTTTTTTTATCCGTAAAAATCCAATATGGCGTCCATAAGAAATAAGAAAGTACCTGTAGTTAAAACATCTAGCGTGTTATGGAAATTCGGATAATAGAAAGGGCTCATATAAAGTGCTAAAATAAAAAGGCTAAACTGCAATTAAACCGTAAACCACTGAATTCAGAATAAAAAAAATACTTACTGAATATGGAAACGGAATATCAGGCTCAAATTTAAGAAATGAAGTTAGTGATGGTCTCGCAAAGACGAAACGTCGGATTAAAAAATTAACAATTCCACTTTAAAGGGCATTAAAACTTGCGGTAGAAAGGTTTCATTGGTTTTGCTGTCAAATATGTCGAATATTAACGCCAGAAAAAAAAATAATTTGTAAGATCGAAAAATTTACAAAACTGCGTCTGAAAATTAGTGATTTTACATAGAGTTTGGACTTCCCTCGCAAATTTACGATGTAAATGAAATAAAAGTAGGTATCGCAATTAGCATACGTGTGTATTGCAACAATTTCATTCATTCAACGCGCGTAATTTTGTTTTAAACAAATTGCAATAAAGATTACATTGAGCCGAAGCGCGAGTAAGGTCAAGGATGGCCGCGTCACAAACGGTGAATTTCTTTTTCGAAAACTCCCCGAAAATACTTTCAGCGGTTAACAATTCGCACACGTGTATGCAGATCGGCGTCCGGGTTATTAAGTGAATCATAAAGTTTATCAAAAAATAACCGCAAAAATGCGATTACAAAATCGCATTGTTTGTTGGTAATTGCAATTTACATCGAAGGGTGGGCCGCCGAAGTCATTTCTTTGTGCCTAAAATCGGCAGACGTACTTTCGCAATAAAAATCGGCGATGGTGTTTTTCGACCCTGAAAATTCATGGCCAATAACCAGACCTTAAAGTGGGTACTCAGACGCGTTTTAAGAGAGCGCGATTGGGATGTTTGAATTTATGATCAAAACGCGAACCGGTTCTCGCATTTTCGATACACTTTCGATATTTTTTCTTCACTTACGCTTTTGTACCAAAAATAACTGCCCACCTGAGTCGAAAACGTGCTAATTGCTTTGGCATTAAATAGCGGAAATCTTACTTGCACATTTTAAAGTGTACCTACTCAATTTCATATTTACTATTGAAGAGCATTCAAGAAAAATCCCAAATCGATGAAAACTGGTTCCTTGTTCACTTGAAGAAAATTGAACATAAGGGATGTTTTTTCAAGATCTGCGATAGCGGGGGTTTTAATCTTTGTTGTACGCCACATATGTTTAATTAACTAACCCTAAAACTGCTCTCTAACAATAAATTTCCTTCTCGTTTGAAAATTACGCAATTTTTTAGAAAATTATCATCTACGTATATAGCAATATTCGATTGCGGGGGTTGTAATTTTTGTTGTATACCAAATATTTTGAATTTTTTCATAGATTTCGTTTAAGTAATCTACAACCAACCCTAAAACTGCCCTTTAACAATAAATTTCTTTCTCGTTTGAAATTAAGTAATTTTTTAGAAAATTAACTTCTACGTATATAGCAATATTCGATCGCGGGGGTTGTAATTTTTGTTGTACACCAAATATTTTGAATTTTTTGATAGATTTCGTTTAAGTAATCTACAACCAACCCTAAAACTGCTCTCTAACAATAAATTTCCTTCTCGTTTGAAAATTACGCAATTTTATAGAAAATTAATATCTTCGTCTATAGCAATATTCGATTGCGGGGGATGTAATTTTTGTTGTATACCAAATATTTTGTATTTTTTGATAGATTTTGTTTAAATAATATAGGTACAACCAACCCTAAAACTGCCCTCTAACAAGAAATTTTCTTCTCATTTGCAACTTACGTATTTTTATAGAAAATTAATATCTACGTATATAGCAATATTCGATTGCGGGGGTTGTAATTTTTGTTGTACACCAAATATTTTGAATTTTTAGATAGACTTTGTTTAAGTAATCTACAACCAACCCTAAAATTGCTCTCTAACAATAAATTTCCTTCTCGTTTGAAACTTAAATATTTTTTTAGAAAATTAACTTCTACGTATATAGCAATATTCGGTTGCGGGGGTTGTAATTATTGTTGTACACCAAATATTTTGAATTTTTTAATAGATTTCGTGTAGGTAATCTACAACCAACCCTAAAACTGCCCTCTAACAATAAATTTCCTTATCATTTGAAACTTACGTATTTTTATAGAAAATTAGTATCTACGTATATAGCAATATTCGATTGCGGGGGTTGTAATTTTTGTTGTACACCAAATATTTTGTATTTTTTGATAGATTTCGTTTAGGTAATCTACAACCAACCCTAAAACTGCCCTTTAACATTAAATTTCCTTCTCGTTTGAAACTTACACAATTTTATAGAAAATTAATATCTACGTATATAGCAATATTCGATTGCGGGGGTTGTAATTTTTGTCGTACATCAAATATTTTAAATTTTTTGATAGATTTTGTTTAAGTAAACTACAACCAACCCTAAAACTGCTCTCTAACATTAAATTTCCCTCTCATTTGAAACTTACCTATTTTTATAGAAAATTAATATCTACGTATATAGCAATATTCGATTGCGGGGGTTGTAATTTTTGTTGTACACCAAATATTTTGAATTTTTTGATAGATTTGTTTAATAATCTACAACCAACCCTAAAACTGCCCTCTCACAATAAATTTCCTTCTCATTTGAAACTTAAGTAATTTTTTAGAAAATTAAATACGTATATAGCAATATTCGATTGCGGGGGTTGTAATTGTTGTTGTACACCAAATATTTTGAATTTTTGATAGACTTTGTTTAAGTAATCTACAACCAACCCTAAAATTGCCTATAACAATAAATTTCCTTCTCTCACAATAGAAAATTTTCTACGTATATAGCAATATTCATGCGGGGGTTGTAATTATTGTTGTACACCAAATATTTTGATTTTTTTGATAGATTTCGTTTAGGTAATCTACAACCAACCCTAAAACTGCCCTCTAACAATAAATTTCCTTATCATTTGAAACTTACGTATTTTTTAGAAAATTTATACGTATATAGCAATATTCGATTGCGGGGGTTGTAATTGTTGTTGTACACCAAATATTTTGAATTTTTGATAGACTTTGTTTAAGTAATCTACAACCAACCCTAAAATTGCTCTATAACAATAAATTTCCTTCTCGTTTGAAACTTAAATATTTGTTTAGAAAATTAACTTCTACGTATATAGCAATATTCGGTTGCGGGGGTTGTAATTATTGTTGTACACCAAATATTTTGATTTTTTTGATAGATTTCGTTTAGGTAATCTACAACCAACCCTAAAACTGCCCTCTAACAATAAATTTCCTTCTCATTTGAAACTTACGTATTTTTATAGAAAATTAATATCTACGTATATAGCAATATTCGATTGCGGGGGTTGTAATTTTTGTCGTACACCAAATATTTTGAATTTTTTGATAGATTTCGTTTACGTAATCTTCAACCAACCCTGAAACTACCCTTTAACATTAAATTTCCTTCTCGTTTGAAACTTACGTAATTTTATAGAAAATTAATATCTACGTATATAGCAATATTCGATTGCGGGGGTTGTAGTTTTTGTGGTACTCCAAATATTTTGAATTTTTTGATAGATTTTGTTTAAGTAAACTACAACCAACCCTAAAACTGCCCTCTAACAATAAATTTCCTTCTCGTTTGAAACTTACGTATTTTTATAGAAAATTAGTATCTACGTATATAGCAATATTCGATTGCGGGGGTTGTAATTTTTGTTGTACACCAAATATTTTGAATTTTTTGATAGATTTCGTTTAAGTAATCTACAACCAACCCTAAAACTGCCCTCTAACAATAAATTTCCTTCTCATTTGAAACTTACGTATTTTTATAGAAAATTAGTATCTACGTATATAGCAATATTCGATTGCGGGGGTTGTAATTTTTGTTGTACACCAAATATTTTGAATTTTTTGATAGATTTCGTTTAAGTAATCTACAACCAACCCTAAAACTGCCCTCTAACAATAAATTTCCTTCTCATTTGAAACTTACGTATTTTTATAGAAATTTAATATCTACGTATATAGCAATATTCGATTGCGGGGGTTGTAATTTTTGTTGTACACCAAATATTTTGAATTTTTTGATAGATTTCGTTTAAGTAATCTACAACCAACCCTAAAACTGCCCTCTAACAATAAATTTCCTTCTCATTTGAAACTTACGTATTTTTATAGAAAATTATATCTACGTATATAGCAATATTCGATTGCGGGGGTTGTAATTTTTGTTGTACACCAAATATTTTGAATTTTTTGATAGATTTCGTTTAAGTAATCTACAACCAACCCTAAAACTGCCCTCTAACAATAAATTTCCTTCTCATTTGAAACTTACGTATTTTTATAGAAAATTAGTATCTACGTATATAGCAATATTCGATTGCGGGGGTTGTAATTTTTGTTGTACACCAAATATTTTGAATTTTTTGATAGATTTCGTTTAAGTAATCTACAACCAACCCTAAAACTGCCCTCTAACAATAAATTTCCTTCTCATTTGAAACTTACGTATTTTTATAGAAATTTAATATCTACGTATATAGCAATATTTGATTGCGGGGGTTGTAATTTTTGTCGTACATCAAATATTTTAAATTTTTTGATAGATTTCGTTTACGTAATCTTCAACCAACCCTGAAACTACCCTTTAACATTAAATTTCCTTCTCGTTTGAAACTTACGTAATTTTATAGAAAATTAATATCTACGTATATAGCAATATTCGATTGCGGGGGTTGTAGTTTTTGTGGTATTCCAAATATTTTGAATTTTTTGATAGATTTTGTTTAAGTAAACTACAACCAACCCTAAAACTGCTCTCTAACATTAAATTTCCCTCTCATTTGAAACTTACGTATTTTTATAGAAAATTAATATCTACGTATATAGCAATATTCGATTGCGGGGGTTGTAATTTTTGTTGTACACCAAATATTTTGAATTTTTTGATAGATTTCGTTTAAGTAATCTACAACCAACCCTAAAACTGCCCTCTCACAATAAATTTCCTTCTCATTTGAAACTTAAGTAATTTTTTAGAAAATTAACTTATACGTATATAGCAATATTCGATTGCGGGGGTTGTAATTGTTGTTGTACACCAAATATTTTGAATTTTTAGATAGACTTTGTTTAAGTAATCTACAACCAACCCTAAAATTGCTCTATAACAATAAATTTCCTTCTCGTTTGAAACTTAAATATTTGTTTAGAAAATTAACTTCTACGTATATAGCAATATTCGGTTGCGGGGGTTGTAATTATTGTTGTACACCAAATATTTTGATTTTTTTGATAGATTTCGTTTAGGTAATCTACAACCAACCCTAAAACTGCCCTTTAACATTAAATTTCCTTCTCGTTTGAAACTTACGCAATTTTATAGAAAATTAATATCTTCGTATATAGATTTTGTAAGTAAACTACAACCAACCCTAAAACTGCCCTCTAACAATAAATTTCCTTCTCATTTGAAACTTACCTACGTATTTTTATAGAAATTTAATATCTACGTATATAGCGATATTCGATTGCGGGGGTTGTAATTTTTGTCGTACACCAAATATTTTGAATTTTTTGATAGATTTCGTTTACGTAATCTTCAACCAACCCTGAAACTACCCTTTAACATTAAATTTCCTTCTCGTTTGAAACTTACGTAATTTTATAGAAAATTAATATCTACGTATATAGCAATATTCGATTGCGGGGGTTGTAGTTTTTGTGGTACTCCAAATATTTTGAATTTTTTGATAGATTTTGTTTAACTAAACTACAACCAACCCTAAAACTGCCCTCTAACAATAAATTTCCTTCTCGTTTGAAACTTAAGTATTTTTTTAGAAAATTAACTTCTACGTATATAGTAATATTCGATCGCGAGGGTTGTAATTTGGCCATAAGGAATAAGAAATATAAGAAAATGTGTGGCAAAGGGGAGCCGACATCATTTTGCTGGAAGTGCAACAGATTTCGCTTCATTAGCGTTACAAGAGACACATGCCTAGATTTCTTGAGCGGGGTGAGAGACTTGACACAGGAAAAGTTTCGACCAGGAAACAAAATCGTTTCTTGATGTATCTTTGCTCTGTCGCTTAATAAAGAAATTTTATTTTGGTAAGGACCTAGTTTAGCTATCTAGTTTCAAATGGGGTAGTTGTATTGGGGGTGTTTTCTTTGCCTTTTTACGGCACAGAAAAATAAAAACTGGTTTCATTTTTGTTATAACTCTCATATACATACTTTTTGCCGTGCGGTAAGATGCTTTTAATCATAACTTCTTAAAGTAATGACAGCTAAGTGGAGGAAGAAGCGTATGTGAAGGCTAAAGCGTAAACGCAGGAAGAGTGTTATGTTCTCTAAAAAAGTTAGCAAAAGTTTTCCCTAAGAAAATGGAAGTTAATTTGCGAAAAAACGAAGAAAAATGTCCTGAATATCTGAAGGGTTGACCTTTTGACAAAACTTTTTTCTTAAAATTCACTTTTTTGTCGATCATGTCGTTATTTTCAACACCATTTCCATTCTTCGAGTAACTTTGCTATTCCCATTATTAATTAAACTTAAAATTCGTGACTCCACAAAATGTCCAGTAATCAAAGGGATGGAAGTTACACCTAAAGTTACAGAACGGAATAAGCTTACAAATGTTACCTCTTCTAGTAAGGGGATGAAATACAAGACTCTAGAATGCGATTAAACTTGGTAACTCTTCGATATACAAATTTAGCGCATTTTTCTGTTAATTTTATTCACATTGATTTAGTAGGGGGCATATGTTGGTTGGTATGATTCGAACCGTCTGTTGGCTTATTTTTAGGTAAATAAAACAAATGAGGTAGTGGCTGAAGGGCTTACTTTCTTCTAACGTACTGTTTCTTAGATCTTTTTCACTACTTTATATCAGGTAGATATAGGTAACATCTTCATTCGTGAACATAACTCACAATTTGAAAAAAATGTTACTGCCCCCCGCGTATATAACCGTTTTTGGTTTAGTTTCGAAAATATTTGATAATCCGGACCAAAGTTACAGTCCATTCCATTATTATGGCGTTCAAAGAAAGCCAGAAACATCCTTGCTTTCGTGGCGCCTATTGTGACGTTTTATCCGTTCACGTTATTTTTTAAATTTCACAGTAAACAGGAAAAAAATTAGAAACTTGCCGCAAACGGCAGGTGCGTGTATTGCAAACGAGGCGATCGCACATTTTATTTAAACGATTGTACGTAAGGCACCTGCCCCCATCCTTTTATTCGCAAAATACCCACCCTTACGTAACATTTCGACGGTATAACAAAGAAACGCGCCGAATTGTCCTAAAATAACCATCAAAAAATCAATAAGTACCCCGCGAGTCGACGGATAGCAATAACTAAAGTGCAGCTATGTAAGAGTGTCAAGGTCAGTACTAGATATGCACCGCGTTGCAATTGCACTTGGTGTAATAATGCAACAGTACGTCGTCGTGCACAACTCTGCTCGTTGGTGACTTAATACATTAGCGAAACATGTCCCGTGGTTTTTTCATTGTAAATTAAGAAGAGGTACGGTTTTTGTTGTTGTGGTGCTGTGCGAATTTTTACGGGAAAACGACGGCGCGGTTCCACGCGTCGGCATTAATAATAATATAATCACTTTCAACCTTCGAATTCGTAACACTCCTTTGTTTATACAAAAAATTTAAAGGAAGGCAATCTGGACCAGGTCCAAATTGGGATGGGGTAAATCGCAACGGAATTTAGGTAGTGCTAATTTATAAAAAAAGAAATTGTTTATACACGCGATAAAATAATTCGCGCGCGGATAGAAAATTTACTCATGACTCCACTTTGATTAGATATACGTTAGAATTATATAAATAGTGATAATTGTGCTTTTTTCCTATCGCGAATTTTTCGCAAATGATAAAAAATAGTGCGTTTATTGTGATTGGAATTCGGCGAGATTTTCGGCGCGAGAAGGGGTAGCGCCCGGGGGGTAAGCGCGTAATTTTCGCGTGCGTGTATCCAACAAAGTTGCGCCACATGATAACATACATCCAAATAACAAAATTTGAAGGTTATTGGAAGATCAAGTGGTTTATCTATATGGCGGCTGTTTATTTTTTCAAAACCGCCAAAAAACACGCAACTTTGTGTGATAAAGTGGAGTGAAAAATTAGAAATTGATAAGTCTAAATGTGTCACAGTTGCGTAACGGAAGAGGGCCTAAAGCTCGAGGCGCTTCCGCGTTTACAATTTTTGACCTAAATACAATTTTTCCCCCAATAACGTAATCGATACCCATTTTCAAATTAAGTATTCGTCTTAAAAAAGCGTAATGTCAATATTTGTGCATCCCGCCCTATTTGTACATCATGAACGCACACCCCTTTTAATTTGTCAAATTTTGATGTACGTCTAGGCAAAAAAAATAGGGGGCGATGCACGCGCGGATGCGTGCCCGTAATAGATCTCTAAAGTATTCATTTTTTGCGAGAGGGTAGTTTTGACAGCGCTTCCCTGCAATTGTGGAGGGTCTAAGAAGCAGGAGCGCTATTGATCGCACTTTTTGATCCCTAGCTTTCCCCCTTGTGTTACTAAATGCACCGAAACGCGATGCAGCGCGTCCCTAATTAAAAATTCGCGCACTTCGAAAAATCAGCCTTGAAATCAAATTGCGTCAATTCGCGACGAAAGTGAATCATCAAACTGAATTTTTTCTCTCCTCAAATCGCGCTCTTGACAAACGTCCCAACCTTGGCGATAGTGCACAAAGCGAAATAGAAAAATTCGCGAACGAGGAGGGACGCGCGGCGTTATAAACAAAAACTAGGAAGAAAAAGACGCAATTAACTTTAAAAAGAGGCCGCGGTCAGTAAAGAAAGAACGCGCCTCATTTTGAACAAAGACGAAAATTATTTTAACCTATCATATTGAAACGTATCCCAAGAATGCGAATAGAAACGCCCGTACATTAGAAAAAGATAGGATTAAACGTAGATAAAGAGTACACGTCTGGTAGAAAGAGAGGAGGCGCGCGAGTTTTTTCCAAACCGGGAACGCTGCTGCGTTTTCGAGTGCGAGAAAGACGGACGCGATGCATATAACAAGGACGGGGGGATGCATTAGATACGGAAGGAGAGGAAAACCGAAAGGAGAGGGAAAATGCAAGTGCATGTAGACGCCGAGTGGCGTCGTACTTGTTGCGTCAGAGTGTGACGTTGCATTGAATAGACCATATTACTTCGGCATTTAGAAGAAGCTTTTTCGGACAAAATTTTCACGAAGCTGGCGCGCCGGAAAAAATTCTTAGGATGAAATTGCCATTTAGACGAAAGTAAGCGCGCTTCCTTGTTTTCGTCGTCGATAATTAGCCCCGCGATTAAAAATCGAGGGTAGGGGGGAATACGCGAAAATCTATTAGAAAAAAAATGCTAATTCTATTAATTTTGTTGCAGACTTCAACAAAATGGCGGAAGTGCATCAAATTAAATTACGAAGAAGCCGCGTGTTTTCGCAAAAATACTTTTGTTTATAATTAAACGATGTGATAATTTATAATTTAAGTGTTGTAGTACTTTTTTTTTAAAAAAGGCACGTGATATACGTAAATTAAGTAACGTAAAGTGTTCTTATTTATTTAAGTACGCTATAAACTTAGTGCAATATTTTAATGAAATCGAAGGCGCGAGTGCTTAAAACAGTTGAGTTCTAACAAGTGGTTTTTGTTTATAAATTTAAATTTGGAACAAAGTTGAGTTTAGCAAATTTGAGTGCGCCTCCTCCGATGTCAACTTGTTTAAATTTGCAAGGGAAAAAATTCGAAGCGCGAGAAAAGGCGCAACTTTAAATATTTTTAGTGTAATGAATGATTTGATTTGCAATGGGCCGAATTATTTCTGTTTGTACTATACATAGCGTCGCGCACAGTGTAGCAAACTTAGCGCCTCGGAAAAATGGCGGACTGCTCGTATTCGCGATGTATCCAACAGAAGCGATATATTAGAAGAGAGCTACAAAGATGGACAAAAAATATGGTGTATATAGTGGGTGAGTGCATAATCCCTTACAAATCAGGCTTACAGTAAAATTACGTAGGAAAATCTGTTGGAAAAGCGGTTCGTTTCAAGGATAAATTTCCAAATGCATGTGTAACCTGTTGCAGATTTCAAGGATTTTCTCAATTTTTTTCACTTATGTGTACGTAATTGTGCTAGTTTTTGTTCTGAAAAATTCATTTCACCAATGCACTTTTTAGACGTCCAACTTTTTTTGCATTTCTCCGGTTTCCTTTCTTCCGGGTGCAGTTAATGATTTTTTAAGATGCACTTTTTTAAATGCGTCGTAGTAGCATTTTCGACTGACCGCGCCGAATTCAACAACCTTTGTTGTTAAATCGCTAAATTGTCTAGAAAATTCGTATGGAATCTTGCTGCAACGTGCTCCCCCGATTTTCAAATCGAGCGGCACGCGCGATTATTTTTTTCCCATTCAATTTGGGGCGTTTTCTACCGACGATGTTTTCGTGAAGACGACGGGGTGAAATGCAACACATTTAATTGGCCTCGATTTCCTTTAAATTCAACAAACAAAAATTATTGTCGATTTAATTACAAATGGTATCCTTTCATTAATTGCGGTTATGCCCTAATATCGGATATTCAGGTCAAATTAACCATATTACATTTTTGCAATTAATACTTCCTCGCGCGATTAAAAACGCGATTTCGAAAAAGCTCGCATCTAAAAGCGTGCGCCCCAATTTAAGCGCGCATTTTCCAAAACGGCTACAAATTCTAGGTTTAGGTTAAACTGCATTGTAAATAATCTAATATTAACATATAAATGTCAAGCTAACCGTGAGCTAGATTTGTGGTAGGGTAAAACTTCGCCTGTAGAGTGCATCGCCGACTGCAATTGCATTTAAGACATGCGCGGGTTTCAATTCTGCTCTCCAGTTCGAATAAGAGGCACACGTGTAAAAACCCCTCGCAAAAATTTTCGGAAATCTCAACCGTCCGTCGAAGAAGCGCCATTTTCTCGACCCCGAAAATCGCAAGAATAGCGGAATCTAGGTTGAAAAACTGCAGAATGCATCTAACGACAGTTAGATTAAGTAGCGCACATCTACAAATTAACTGTTCATACAAAAATACCATAAATAGTAGTAAAAATTTGTGACCGTTTTATATACCTACCATTGTAACGTTGGTTCCTCAATTACGTACAAAAAATGAAAAACGAATCAATTGCGTATTAGATAAAACGCAGAGGTTCCGGAAATGTTGAACTATTAACTGCGGTTGTTAATGGAGTGCGAACAATCATCGTTATGAAATTAATGAAACGAAAAAGACGGAATAATAACATAATTATTCATCTTGAACTTGTTGCCTTTATAGTTTACATCACCATTACAACTAATGATTTGGACTGGTTTACCATCTTAAATCAGAAACTTATAACGGATACAATTTTAATACTTTCATGAACCTAGTATTACTTCCCCTGTCAATTAAAATGTACCTATGCTACTGCCATGGTGGTAAAAAATGAAGAAACAGCTTATTCGCATGAAAAAGAAGTTGAATTCACCATTCAGAAATCGAAAATATTAAGCTGGTGGACACACGTCACTGTATTGAATTCATTTCGCAATTAAAATATAATTGAAGTTAAGCTTAAAGCAACAAACGCAATTAAAGCTCAATTCACTACTTGCACACACGAGAATTCAATTCACAGTTAAAGTGAATCCTTTTTATTCTTCACTTCATTTGTTGAATTTAATCCGTTTGAGCAATTAAGCTTTGTATTCGAAACATGGTATGAAGCCTCCATCTCAAAAAGCTCCTATAAGAATTAAATGACTTTCTCATGTTCCCAAATTTGTAAAAATTACTTTTGAAACACAGCAGCTTTCGATAATTGAAGCCATGTGCTATTTCCTTGGTCTATGAACCTCGAGCACCTATTTCTAAACATTGTTTTATACAGTATTTTAAAGGCAATTTTAAAAGTGCTTCAATTTTGTGAGATGTTCTAGTTTAAACAGTGACTATTCCATAGCCAACTTATCGGTAAGCTCTTTTGAGATAGGCTTTTCTTCTTAGGTGCTAGCACTAAAATCGTTCCAGTTTTGTAGATCGCATTAAAAAAACTACATATTTATACCCTCCCTTATGCCTACCTATGTTTTATTTTGTACAGAAAGTTGCACAACGTCGAAACTCGCCTCGAACTAGACTATTAGATATTTAATTGAAATCAAATGTACCTAAGTACCTAATGTAATTTATGTCAAGTTTCACATTTTGAAAATGATGATATGAAAACGTTACCCTCAGAACCAAAATTGCTGTTGCTTTTGAAATCTCAACTAAGCAGCTTTTCGGCTGGGTTACGTTAGCACCCCTAAATCGGCACACCAGTTTGTTACAGCGCCAAAATTTTGTGCTAATTTGTGCACCAATCCCCAAATTGTTCCCACAATCGCGCAATCGCCTAAAACAATCCCGCAATCGTTGTGACAATCACATTGGCAATCGTGCACGCCCTCACCTGTATTTAGGTCACACGCTACGCGGGGTTAGGCAAAAAAGTTATTGGACCTAACTTTATTTTTTTTAATAGAGCGCCCTGTATTACTTAATCAACCCCTAAAAAAGCGGCACAGCACCTCGAAGTGACCCTACGCATCATTGGATTTGACCCATTTTCAATAGGCACATTACTTGTGGCATATAGGTCAACTATGCAAAGTTTGAACCAAATCGGTCCAAGAGTTTGACAGTTATCGTGTTCACGGACAGACGGACACCATCGACTCCCCTTATAAAGCTTGAATCGCTTTGCTCTGTCGCGTAATAATCTAAAATTAAAGCATATTTACTTTTAAAAACATATAATACACTAAGGGTGATATTCAAAAGGGGCTAAAAAAAGGTCAAATGATTTGATAAATATGTAGACAACATAATCTTTCGGTTTTTTAAATCTTTTGAATCTATTTGAATCAATATGGAATTTTTGTAGTGTTATATTTTGGAAAAGAGATTCTTAATATGATAGTTTTTGATTAAAATATTTCAATTTAAAATGTACGTAGGAAAATCAAAAAATTGTCAATCTCAGAATGAACCTATATTTCTTAAGCGAGATATAGAAATATTTTTACAAGTTTCTTTATAAGACTGTTGAAGAATCTACCGTTTTAAAATAAGTGTACGGGATCAGGTAAAAAAGCTAACCCGAGACTTAACCTCATTTTTAGTGGAAGGCTCTGTATATTTTACAAGAAAAAGAGCATATTAAATTCGCTTTCCAAAAATATAACACTAGAGAAATATAAAAAATGCAATATTGGATTTTTAAAAAAATCTAATTTAATTAATATTCTTTAGAATTTTTTTTGAATCACTTGTATTTTCCCTATTTATTGCGATTGCGTTACATATTAAAAAGGAAAATTTTAATATGCTTCTTTTTAGATTAAAATATACAGGGTGTTCTAGTTAAAAAATGAGGTCAAGTCCAGTAACTTTCTGCTGACATCGTATAATGCACTAATTTCAGATTACTCAGCAAGTAGTTTTGTAATAAAGATTTTTTCGTGTCTCTTCATTTTGATATTGACAATTTTTGATTTTCCCTTGTATCTCTTTAGCGAGCGCTAGAATTTTTGAAAATTTTCATTTTGGGCCATTTTCTAGGATCGTAATTATTGGGGGCAATTTATGCGGAACAGTACAATTAATGTGGATGCCAACAGGATTATTAAGAAATTTTGCAATTTTTAGAATAATATGTCAACTTCACAGACGGTTTCAGGAATTGAACCTTCGAATTCGAAAGTTTGCTATGCTTAAAAAGCTCCTGTAGGAAATAAGCAGGGAAACAAGGAAATATTTCTCCATTTTTGGGGTAGTTGCAGAAAAATTACGTGTAGGTTGTTAAAATAGAGATGTTCTATCTATCATCTCCACGAACACTTTAGTGGTTAGTTTTTAAGAATTATTTCTCAATTTGTGGGGTGGTTGCAGAAGAATTGGGCACGGGATGTTAAATAGGAATATTCCGCCTACCATCCCTATGAAACCTGTTTCTTCAGCTTCCCAGGAATTTTTAGCTTCCTAGCATGTGCTAGGTAACTATTGCGATAGCCGTTTTTTGAATATTTCAAAATTTCATCAAATGTCGACGTTTTAGACCATTTTAAGCAACTTTTAAAGAATAAAATTTTTTTCCGTCTGTACGTACGTACGTACGTTTGTTAGCAATTTTCTGAGAAAACGGCTCGACGGATTTTGTTGAAATTTTGTATATATGTTTTAGGCATACCGAACAGAAAAATAACGGGCCGGATTTTTGAAAAGAAATTTTGGAGCGCCGTAACGGCATCGAACTTTTTTTTTCAAATAGCAACCTAAAATTTTTATTCTATTATTTGGAAGACCTTATTTTCCTGTGTACAACCTACAAAAAATTGGGCCGGGTTATATTATCAAAAAACGGAGAAAAAAATTGTCAAAGTCAAAAAATTGTGTTGCATATGTGCAAAACGCAACGATCTTGTTTCTGAAGCAATTTAAACGAAATTTCTATGGTAAGTCCCTTTAATAAAAGCAAACAAAATTCATGCGCAAAAATCGTGTTGCGCATGCGCAGAAATGCAATTTTCTTATTTATGGAACAATTAAAACGAAATTTGGATGGTAGGTCCTCCTAATAAAAGAAAACAAAATGCATGCGCAAAAAATCGAGTTGCGCATGTGCAACATCCAACTTTCTTATTTATGGAGCAATTTTAACGAAAATTGGATGGTAGATCCCTCTAATAAAAGCAAACAAAATGCATGCGCAAACATCGTGTTGCGCATGCGCAGAAATGCAACTTTCTTATGTATGGAACAATTTTAACGAAATTTAGATGGTAGATCCTTTTAATAAAAGCTAATAAAATGCATGCGCAAAAAATGCACCTTTCTTATTTTTTCCGTCTGTATGTACGTACGTACGTTTGTTGGCAATTTTCTGAGAAAACGGCTCGACGGATTTTGTTCAAATTTCGGATATGTATATTAGGCATACCGAACAGAAAAATAACGGGCTGGATTTTTGAAAAAAAATTTTGGAGCGCCGCAATGGCATCGAACTTTTCTTTCAAATACCAACCTAAAATTGTTTTTTAATCTATTCGAAAGACCTTATTTTTCTGTGCACAACCTATAAAAATTGTGCCAGGTTTTATTACAAAAAAACTAAAAAAAAAATCTCAAAGTCAAACTAAAAAAAACTAAATTAATTCTAATTAAGAATTACAATTATTAGTAATAAAATCTAAAATTAATGGACAAACATGAGCAAAATTTAAAAAAAAAGAGATACAACGGCACGCCGTCACCCATCCGAGTACTAACCGCCCCCTAGATTGCTAAACTTCGGTGATCGGTCGAGAACCGGTGTTTTCAACGTGCTATGGCTGTTGTCGAAAAAGTTACTCTTCTAGGGGAAACAATGTAGAATCTTTTTTTTTTACAAAAAGAGCACACAAAAAAGATGCAAACGCCACGCGAATTTCATATTTAGGAAAGAATGTATCATTAAAAATAACCTATTATCGCGATCTAATTATAATTATTAATTTAAGGGATAAACTTTGTTTTTTTTCCAAGTATAAAACAGAATTGAATAGGTAAACAAAAATAAATAAGGTTTACGGTGATAACAGTTATATACGATAGTTTTGATGCAAGGATTTTTGCATAGAATATATTGTATTAGTTTCAGGAATGATTTGTGGAGGTTTAACTGGATACACGAGACGAATTGGGGTGTATCCGAGGTCGTATAGGGTGATTTCTTTCGGACGACCAGTTCCGGTAAAGTGTAGGGCAACTTAATTTTGTCAACTCGAAACCTTGAATATTCTTATTCTACATCGGAAAATAATAACTTTCGTGGGAAACGTTTTTGTCTAAACTTATTATTTTTTGAAGACACTCTTCTAAAAGCGTTATTTTTGGATTGCGCTAGGAAGCTGTTCTGTCAAGAATTTGGCAACTGGTTTCAATTACACTCAAAGTTCGACCTTTTCCTTATACGTGCTTTACGGGGTTAGTTTAAAAAAATATTTCTCAATTTGTGGGGTGGTTGCAGAAGAATTGCGTACGGGGTGTTAAATAGGAATATTCCATCTAACATCCCTATGAAACCTGTTTTTCCAGCTCCCCAGGAATTTTTTCATTTACAGTCAAATTTGTGGGGCGATTGCAGAAAAATTGCGTGTGGGGATGTTGTCGACGGGAAATGAAATTATCGCCACCCGGTATACACAGAAATTACTACTTCCATGGTGAAACTATTTGGCGAAACCTTTTGCATTTATTTTAATTAATTATTAAAAACTAGATGACGATCTTCCCAAAACACTTTTCACATTGTCGAATGAGCGAAGTGGGCCCCCCATATTGAACTCCAAAACATTATTGGGGGGGGGGGGCTGCCAATGCTCTTACTTGATATTTCAAAAAATAATGTATTGTGTTTTGAATGATGCCCCAATCGCTATGACCTTTCCAAATTTTGGGCAACAATATTGTTTCGTTTTTTTAAATCTTCCAAGTCTCAAACAAATTTTGCATAGAGCACTTAAAACCGAAAACGACCGAAATATGTAACGCAACATTATTTCCAGCACGTAATTAACGACCACCTCTTTTTTCTGTGCAATTATTACAATGACATTATCTTATCAGCAATGGTTCCGTTTATTAATTTTTGCGTAGTATATATTCGTTATCCTCTGCCTCGTGTCCCCTAAAGCGAAAAAAATTTGCAAATTTCTACAGCTGTGCTTCCAACGTTCGGTAGCCAACTTTGATCAATGCATTGAGAGAGTTTGCATACCGACTGCAGTTATCCTTAACAAAACGATGGATTTTTCATAATTTACTGCTAATAATTAGTTGTGGAGAAAAAATTTGCGGTGAACTTGCGTTTTACGATAGCTCCTAAATCGCCGATATTTAAAAAAATAATAACAGTGGCATAAGAAGTTTTTTAAAGTCCTTTGAGTACCAACTTCCATAAAAGCCCTATGTCAGTTTTGGTTTTCGGCCTAGAAAAACCTATTAGATCGCACTCAATTTTTGAGAAATTTAATTATGCATGATTAAAATTTTTGTTGTTAAGGTTTCTAATTTTTTTGAAAAACTCGCGGAAAACCACTTAAGCATTTGTCAGAGCCGAGGCATCCACGCCGGGGGTGATTAATATACGAGCGACTTCCGTGATAGGACCGTGTCCAACGAAAACTGAAAGCATATAATACATTTTATTTTTGATTATTATTTTTGTTTCTTGTCCTGATGAAGCTCCTTACGAAAGTGGACGAAACGTTGACTTTTCTTTTAACATTGACACGATCCTGTCCTGGAAGTCGCTGGCATCTAATAATTTCCTTATAATAGTATTGATTGATCTTACACCCCTTTCTTCATAGGAATCCTTTAACAAACGTTAGATGTCGTACAAGAATGTTTGAAGATTTTGCTACCAATTTTACTAAAACCTTTCTGCATCAAAGATTGGAATAGGTGCATTACGATTTGACACCAGCGCTTTGACCCTGATGCCGTTTTGACCCCGGCTGTGTCCCAAATTACGGTTTGCCTCCAGTTGGTTAGACACCAGAATCAAACAAAAGAAATTGTTGTTCTTCTTCATTGTTAGGCAATTGATATATTTCATAGTTTTGCGAAATTACTTTAACTAACTACCTGTACAAACTAACGAGTACAAAGTATACCATTCAAATTGGATTACAAACCCCATTACAGATAAGGTTTTCACTGCCAGTTACTTGCCGCTATGGGGACAATACGGCTTGGGGTCAAACTGACTAGGGTAATGCGTATATCTGGGGTTAAACCCAAAATGCCCGGGTCGCAACGGCGGAGTAAAAAAATCCGTGCTGACTCCAGTTCAAAAGTGGTGCAGTAGCTAACATTCTGTAACAAAAATTTTTACACTTTTCCTTAGTGGTAGTGATGGTGTTACTTTTTTATCCTGAAGTGGATGTTTCCCCCAAAATCTAACACCCTTGAATAGAGATAAGGCTATTATTGACCGTCAGAAGTCGCGATATGTAAATTGACTTTGTTCTTGCATTATAATTAGATGTCATTATGGATAATATAATAAAATAAATGACTGGAAATATTCCACTGGCTAACTGCAAACTTATGCAAAAATGTGTTTTTGAATAAAAGTGGGTTGTTTCAAAAATTCCGATCATTTTGTTTTAAATGACACATAATTCTTACGAGACAGCACATAATTAGCACCTAATTAAATGTTTTAATTTTTATTATTTGTTATAGTCTGGGAAAATGAATTCTTCTGTATATTGGTTGGCGAAAAACGCTTTTTAGCACATTTACAAAAACAAAACATTCAAAGTACAGGGATTGGATTATAAATTGGAGATTTTTTGTGGGAATCTGAAGCAGAATTTGAGCATTGAAACCCAGGTTAGGAATTCCTTTGGTAAATTAAATAAAAAAATTAAAACTTAGCCTAGCGTCTCGTCTTGGATTCAAACTCTGTTAATAATTTCTACAGGAAATTTGTCTAATTTATTTATTGTTTTGGGTAAAATCCGTAAGTAGTCAAGAACTAGTGTCTAAAACACTGCACCAGAAAATTTGGATATAGCACCTAGCCCGAGTAAGGATTTAAGCTTGAAATATGGACTCGTTAGAGAAGTGCATGAAATCATTGAGTGTTTTTATTCAATGATACTTTGTTTACACTGCAAGCGATAATAAACTAAATGATCTATGTCTAATTGTTTGTTTTTATTAGGTTTGAAGTATTTATTGGTCAGATATTTACAAAAAAATCACCGTGCTAAACTAATCGGTTATTAGGGTCATGCGCTTTTGAAAAATAAACTTTGATTGAGAACAAATCCAAATGTGGGTGAAAATGTCACCAAATTCATGACGGGTAGCGGGGTAGCTTTGATTAATGGGTGATCTTCTTAAAAAAACACCCCCCTTACATTTGCATTACAATGTAATTTACATTTACATTACAACGTAATGTAAGAGGATGGTTTTTTAAATTATTTTATTATTATTATTATTATTTTTTTTAATTATTTATTAATCCATTAATTAAAGCTACCCGTCATGAATTTGCTGACCTTTTCAAGCATATTTGGATTTGTTCTCAATCAAGTTGAAAAATAGCAATTCGCCATCTGGAAAATTCGCCCCAAGAAAATTGAATGCAGGGAAATTCAAGTCAATAAATTACTTCCACATATGAAAGCCTCTACGCCCCTCAAGATTGACACACTCTGTCCGAGCCTGTCGCGGAAAAAATGCAATGGGTTATTTTTTTTTATTTTCGCAATTGCTTAGATTTGTTGCAGATTGGAGCTTTTACCTGAAAGTTGACTCAAATTCCCACTTTTGAGATGGTGTGAAAACACCAGGACACTTAAAATTTTATTTGTGAAATTTAACCTCCTAATACGCCTATGCATGAATTTATTTATACTATAAAAGTACAAATTGCTAACTTTACGTGAACTAGAAAGATTTTTGTTTCTTTGATGGATTCTGCTTAAATGATCTACAAGCAACCCCCAATTGCCACTGATAAATAAAAGCCCTTCCTGTTTTTAAATTTCGTAATTCTTAAGAAAATTCGCTCTTATCAACGTATCAATATTCGATTGCGGGGGTTGTAAATTTTGTTGTACCCGAAATATTTTTATTTCTTTGATGGATTGTGCTTAAATGGTCTACAAGCAACCCCCAATTGCCACTTTAAAGTAAAATCCCTTCCCGTTTTAAAATTTCGTAATTATTAAGAAAATTCGCTCTTACCAACGTATCAATATTCGATTGCGAGGGTTGTAAATTTTGGTTATACACGGAATATTTTTATTTCTTTGATGGATTCCGCTTAAATGATCTACAAGCAACCTCCAATTGCCACTGTTAAGTAAGAGCCCATCCCGTTTTTAAATTTCGTAATTCTTAATAAAATGCCTCGTAAAATGCGCTCTGACCAACTATTGATTCAAGTGCTTCAAAAGGTAAAAAAGCTTATAAATATCGATGATTTTCTTGATTTTGAGATGGCGTGAAATCAGCAGGACCCTTACAAAATTTGGGCTATGGAATTTAACCACCTAATACGTCGCTGTATGAATTTTCACCATAAAATGCAGTGTTAACTTTACTCAAACTTGAAAGTTTAAAATCGACTGATATTTTTAAAAAGCTCAAATAGGACAAAAATATAGCTTGACATATTTAGGGCTTTTACCTGCAAGTTGCCAGAAATGGTAACCCTGAAAATGTAAAAAAGTTCGTAAATATGGGTCAATTTTCAACTTTTGAGATGGCATGAAGTCACCAGACCATTAAATTTAGTTTATATAATTTAAGCCGCCTCCGCATAAATTTCCACCATTTATATTCTTATTGAAGCATAAGATTTAATGTAGCCGAATCTGTTTACATTCTCAAAGGTACCATTCACTCAATATCATTAAAATTTAAGGAAATGCACTACTAACTTGACAGTTAAGTAAATCTTAGAAACGAAAAATCAATTTACATTTAATAACTCAAAAAAAGTAAAAGTATAAATTCCCATTTTCGAGCTTTTACCTGTGAAGTTGACGTCAACTTAATAGTACGTTGGGTACGCCAAAAAAAACTGCACTTTTTGATTGGAATATGCCACTTTCTGTGGTAATAGTTAATACCAAGAGGCAACTTTGGAGATAGGGAGCCACTGGAAAATCCGTGCAGGAAACCAAAATGGTGGCCGTCAAAATGGTGCCATTAGCCGCAATATATTTTTTTGTATCTCTGCTCCTAATAGTCCGATTTTAATTTTCTTTTTTTTTTATTGAAAGCTCTTGTGACGAGGAAACTTTTTTGCTATATAACATTTATCTCTAAAACTTAAGAATTTAGCACAATTTTAAAAAAGTTGTTTTCTTTGCGAATTTGAGAATCACAAGTAAGCTCAACCCGATTTTTATGTGTAACTTGTTCACGTCAAATGTTCAATATGTAAGGATTTGTATTATTCAGCACAATTTTCTGAGGTCTGATGATGAATCGGTCTACACGATTCGAAGTCGATTAGCTAAAGAAATATTAAAATTCAATTATTTGAAAAACGAGTTTTATTGTATCAATTTGTATCGACAAATAATTCACTACGTCAAGAAAATAGCGGTTGCTATTTAAAAACAGTATGCCCCCTTTGACCGTGCAGAAGTATGCTACTGACCCCAAATTGAATGTACGTGGATTGGTAGCAAACTTTTTATAATTATGGATGTCATAAAAAGCTTCTTTAAAAAATGTTTTGAAGATAAAATTTTCACCCTGTATAAAAAGCATATCCGGGAAACGGTTAGCCTCGCGGTTAGCATTACGAAAAAAAACCGATAAGACCTACAAAAATAATTCTTTTGTTAAGGGATACCCGGTGATACCTATACAAAATATCAAAATGTAGATGCTGCCCTCGAGAACACCCTATATACCTAAAAATACGTTTTAGGCTTCCCCTCAGGCTTCTCGTACCAACAAACCGTTACCATTAATCTCAACCATTGAGGCTCTATCGTCCGCTTACAGAAGGTGGATTCCCTGTATAATAAAAATGATTCAACTTATATGAATAGGTATCTAAAACTTGAAAATCATAATATTCCGTTAATATTCTTAAAGAAACCCCGAGAGAAAAACCTCGAAAAAACCCATGATCTGATAAATAAGCACTCCAAATTTCACATTCGTCGTAGCTTAAACCAACTAGTTAAATAAAATAGGATAAGTAAGAGCGAGAGTAAGAGTTAAAGTCGATATACTGAGTGTTTCTTTAATTACTTTAAAAGCAGAGTGTATTTTCTGTTTTTCAGAGAAAAAAATTGACGAGGCTTTTCCGTTCAATTTTCATAATGCTTGATCTCGTGCCTGATGAAAGAAATATTGCGCATTTAAAAAAAAAACATGGCGGATTGAAATTTTCCGAACTTGCAGGGTAGATATAAGGAGTTTTGGGGTTGAATCGATTGAATTTCTAAAGGATGGTCTTTTTTGTCGAAAAGACCGGGATATTGCACAATTAACAGCTTACTTGTGATTCAAATTCGTAAAAAAACACTTTTTTTAAAATTGTGCTAAATCCTTAAGTTTTAGAGATAAATATTATATATCAAAAAAGTTTCCTTGCCACAAGAGCTTGGAATCAAAAAAAAGAAAATTAAAATCGGACTAGGAGCAGAGATACGAAAAAATATTATATTGCGGCTAATGGCGCCATTTTGACGGCCACCATTTTGGTTTCCTGCACGGATTTTCGAGTGGCTCCCTATCTCAAAAGTTGCCTTTTGGTATTAAGTATTACCACAGAAAGTGACATATTCCAATCAAAAAGTGCAGTATTTTCCCCATTCTAGCCATATACCCGACGTACTATAAAAATGGTAATCTTGGATAGAGATTGAGAAAGCGAGAGGTCACCACGACACTTTGTAAAATTTAACACCCTAATTAATACGCGTCTGCATTAATTTACACCATAAAAATATAAATTGTTACGTTGGTCGGAATTAGACAGTTAAAAACTTGAAGATTAAAAATCGATTCAGATTTTTGAGCACCTCAAAAATTCCAAAAATATAGTTTGATTTATATTTAGAGATTTTACCTTTAAGTTGATGTACGTGGTAATATTTGGGATGGCGTGAAATCACTGGGACACTGAAAGTTTTGTTTGTATGGAATTTCACCCCTTAATACCTACACCTTCAAAGTTAAAAAAAATGCAACTTTGAACCTCAACTTAACAGTTATAGTCTATTTATGTACTTTACAAAATCTTAAAGCATAAAAGAATGACTATGGCTTAAATTTAGAGCTTTTACCTGCAAGTTTGTGTAAAACAGAAAAGGTTGTTGAAAAGATAAAATATTGGACTAAAAATATTTAGACTTTAAAATTTGGTTTATGTAATTTAAGCAACCTCTGTATAAATTTCCACAAATTATTGCCATTGACATTCACAAAGGTACTCAGTATCATTAAAATTTAAGGGAAATGCAGTGCTAACTTGACAGTTGAGAAAAAAAGGGGGGGGCATTTTTTACCCCCACGTAATACCTCCCTTACGGGTGGTAAAGAAAGCTTAAAATTGATCAATTTCAGCCTTGAATGAAGTCACATTTTTAGATAGCTTGAAAATCTCAAAAAAGCGAACAAATGTGGACCCAATTTTCATTATAGACAGAGCTGGGCAGTATTCGATTTTGTAAATACTTTTTAGTATTCAAATACTTTGTAATTAAATAGTTTTATGGAAGCAGTATTTGCTTTTGTAACTCAAATACTTTCACAAATATTTAGTATTCGAATACTTCGCAAGGTATTTGAATACTTTGAGAAGTATTCGAATATTTCGCATAGTATTTTTTACCAAAAATCGACTGCACCAAAATTTCTCGGGAAAACACTTTTTCTTATTAATTTTGGTGCGTAGAATCCAAAACAATTCGTACTTTTTCGATCAGACTTCTCAATCAAAAGTTATAGACTAGAAACCAATTTCGAAAGAAAATTCAAAGGGCTGTAACTTTTGAACTAGTAGCCCAATCTTGGAACTGTTTGAAATTATGGATTCTACTGGCCACATTCTATAAGAAAATTTGTATGGTAATCGTGAAAAGGTAAAAAAATACAGATTTCAGATAACGAGAAATTACCAGAACACTTTTACAATTTGCGTTGTGTTAATTATTTCGTTATACTAGTAAACATTACGTTAGAATTGACGTAAAAGTAAGTTAAAATTAGGATGAATACCTACACGTGGAGTGTTCTTTGGTTCTTTCAACTACTTGGGCTTATTGCACCTTTCCCAAATCATCTCCCTACACTGAGCGAAAAAAAAGGTTACAGGAACGTATAAATAATTAAAACAACATTTTGTGAGAGTTATATATGAGCAATGCACTGAGCGTGTTCAATCAACAACATTTAAATGCTAACTCTGGTAAGTTATTTCAATAAATCTAAAACATTGCTTTAAGGGTGATTAAGGAGTTAACAACCAAGAATCTTGTACATTGGAAGAATCGAGTTGCGGTGACTCATCTAACAGTCTACGAGATTGGGAACAGATTTTTAAGATGTCAATTGAACAATCTTGAAATGTTATGATAAGTACTTTGTTTCTTGAAAAATTACGTTTAAATGATTTGATGTAATGAAATTATCTTATTGATTCAACATTTCTTGTTATTTGTAAGTACATTTATACAGTGTTCAGGGAAATATTGTGCATGTTGCACATACTTACTAGCACTGTTGATTCTACATCCAAAAATTTGTTACAGCAATAGTTTAGTGGATTGAATTTAGTTCACGAGACTTCGACCTTTTTGCAACTTGATTACCATTCTTCTAAAACTTTCTGTGCAGCTTCATTTTCACTACTCTACCAAGTTTTTTTTATGCACGAAAATTCTTGCAAATGCGGCGTTTGATACTACGCGTTTACAAAAGAGTTAGGAGTATTGGACCAAGAATATGGCGCACAAAATTAGTCGGACATGAACCATCTGATTTTAAAGACATTTAGATTTGAAAAAAAAAACAGTTGGTAGTAAAAATGCCAATGGCCGCTAATACACTTTTACTACCAATTGTTAGCTTTTTGAAAATTGTTAAATAAGTATATGTTTAGTCAGATAATGCATTGTCTGTGGGCTATATTCTTGGTCCAATCAACTCTTTTGTGAGTGCGTGGTAACAAACACCGCGTTTACAAAAATTTTCAAAAAAAAAAACTTGGTAGACTAATTAAAATGAAACCGCACTGAGAGTTTCAGAAGAGTGGTAATTAAGTTGCAAACAGATCGAGGTCCCGCGGACTGCTTAAGTTTCGGACCAAATTCTGAAAATCAAAATATCTCAGAAAACGTTGATTTGCATCCTTTGTGACAAAGAAGGCAACTATAGCAGCAGTTTCACTGAAATGACGTCGGGATATATACCTGCAAACAACTTTTACATTTACATCAATTTTTTGGGGTATATCCATACCCAAATTTTTAATATACTGAGTCTGTAATGAAACTCATTAGTTTCTTGTCAATCGTTTTATTAAAAAAAAAATAAAATTCACATGGTATGTAGAATTTAACTAAACTAAATAATTACATAATCTTTATGCTGTAATGCATATATTAAAGTGGGAAATTCACTGCTCAAACTATTTAATTCTTTACAAAATAAACTTTTACATTTCTTTACTTCAAATGCATTGTAATGTTCATCATACCTAACGGTGTCCATTTTCTTTAAGACAAAATAAACTTTATTCTCAGATCCTTTGAATATAATTGATTCAATATGCCCAAAAAATTCTTCCATTTCAAACTGAACAAAAATATGTAGACACCCTTACAGCACACGCACTGCACTGAGAGATAAATGGTAATGAACCGTTCCAATTCAATGGAGAC